>NW_007252334.1:744422-755535 GCF_000164805.1 Carlito syrichta
CGACAGAGTCAAACTCAAAAAAAAAAAAAAATTGTATACATATTATGATATTCGTAACTATGATTTTTCCCTTAAAGTAGGTTTGGCAGGTAATGAAGAAACCCTAGGTCCTAGTTAAACTTTCAATATTCTATTTTCTGAAAATTCAGTTTTTTGATGAACACAGATGAAATTTCATGACAGTGCATGAAAGACTTAGGCTTGAGCCTAAGATTGTCTGAAAGATTTTACAAATGGCTGGGATTGGTGGCTCAGCCTGTAATCCCAGCACTTTGGGAGGCTGAGGTGAGTGGATTGCCTGAGCCTGCAGGTTCGAGACCCACCCGGGCAACTTGGTGAGACCTCATCTCTAAAATAAAGCAAAAACTAGCCGGGCGTGGTAGCGCGCACCTGTCGTTCCAGCTACTTGGAAGGCTGAGGCGGAAGGATCGCCGGAGTCCAGCAGGTCGAGGCTGCGGTGGCCGGGAGCGCAAAAGAGTGAGACTCCAGCTCAAAAAAAGAAAAGATTTTACAACTATGACAATGGAAGCCGTCTTGATTATCTCTAGAAACCATGGAGAAAGAAAAACGCACTAAAAAAGTTGGAGTTGGGCAAAGTTTGTCCCAATTATGCATACTGTATGGTTCTATTCATATAAAGTTTAAAAGTTCAACTATGTGACTTAGGAATGCATACAAAATTGCTGTAACTATGAAAAAAGCAGTGGAGTGAAAACCACTAAAGTTAGGAAGTGATTACCGAGGGGAAGGAGAGCGTGGCTCTCAGAGACACATTCATGGTCTTCCGGGATTCTCCCACCATTCACCTGATGGATCGTAGGATAGTTCCAGGGTTGTCCGGTTCGTCATTATGTATGAATTCGTACATATTTATATTTTAACTTTTCTGTATGGGCGTTACATTACATAATTAAAAGCTTTAAAAAATGGTTTGTAGGCGGAAGGATCACCGGGGCCCAGCAGGTCGAGGCTGCGGTGGCCGGCCACTGCACTCCAGTCTGGGCGACAGAGGGAGACTCCAACTCAAAAAAAAAAAAAATGGTTTGTACTAGTTTTCAAAAGAGGAGGTAAGAAAGGGGTTTCCAGAAATTATGAACCAAAATAATCCTTAAGTAAAAAAAAAAAAACAGTCTAGAACAAATTATTAAAATGGTAGTTTGAGCACTTGGAATCTGAGGGACACTCACATTGCCTTACTGTAGCAGATTTAAAACATGGCTGAGGGCTGGATGCAGTGCTGTGTACCCATAAAGCTGCTTGGGAGGCTGAGGCAGGAGGATTGCTTGAATCCATGAGTTAAAGGTTACAATGTGCTGTGATTGCCTGTGTGAACAGTCACTGCACAACAGCCTGGGCAACATAGCAAGACCCCATCTCTAAAAAAACAAACAAAAAAGGCCGGGTACAGTGGCTCAAGCCTGTAATCCCAGCACTTTGGGAGGCCGAGGTGAGAGGGATGCCTGAGTCTGAGGGTTTAAGAGCCTGGGCAACATGGTGAGACCTCGTCTCTACAATAAATCAAAAAAATTAGCCAGGCATGGTAGTGCATGCCTGTAGTTCTGGCTACTTAGCAGGCTGAGATGAAAGGATTGTCAGAGCCCAGCAGGTCTGACAATGAGCATGCCACTGCACTCCAGCCTGGGAGATGGAATGAGACTCCAACACACACACACAAAATTATATATATTTACATGGCTGCCAATTTTGATACTTTTCCTATAAAGAGGTGAGGTTTATGCAGTGTTGTGCTGGTAAATGTTAACAACTGGCTCTCTGAGGGAAAATTCTAGATGTGTAGCGTTTGCCAATTTCTCATGGTTGATTTCAAGGATGGTTGTGTTTAACAACTGGCTTGCAAAAGCTCTGAAAATGTAACAGCTGACTCTGGCTGGCCAGTGCAAGTAGACTCTGATACACTCCTGGGCTTCTGTCTCCTCTCTTTGGACCTAGGCAGGTTGGTGACTGCGGGATTCCCAAGCTGCATATAAGAAGTTTGACACCCCCCCAGGAGCACTGGGCTGGAAAGGCCACATGGGGACGCTCCAGATGACAGTCCTAGCTGGACTCAGCCTGCCAGACGTCCCCAGCAACATGCCAGACATGTGAACGAAGCTGTTTGGACTCTCTGAACAGACTCCACCACCAAGCGACCTCATCAATGCCACGAGGTATAGAGACGTCCTCCACTGAGCCCTGCCTGACTCCCAAGTCTTGAGATGTTTGTTGTAAGCCGCTGTGCTTGAGGGTAGTTTGTTTTGCAGCAGTAGTGAGATGGGGATCATGACTAGAGGTCAACTGTGAGACAGGGATCCCACAAGGCTAAGTTTCCGAGACAGGAGGTACAAGGATGGAGCATGGTTACAGGGTGCGATGTGAAGACTTGCTAGAGCCAGCCAGAACAACCGAGACCAAGATGGTATCCAAAGCAACCTCTGGCTGTCCTTTTGGCTCCTTCTATGCTAATTATGATCCATTAGCGTGCTGAAAGGCACTCCCACCAGTGCCATGCCAGTTTACATTTACAGTGGCAACTCCCAGAAGTGACCCTATATGGTTTAAAAAGGGGAGGAAACTTCGTTTCCAGAACTCCCCACCTCTTACTCAGAAAACCCATAAATAATCCACCCCTTGCTTAGCATATAATCAAGAGAGAGCTATACAAATAAAACCCAGGCTGGGCACGGTGGCTCACACCTGAAACCCCATGACTTTGGAACCGAGGCAAGAGGATTACCTGAGCCCAGGAGTTTGAGGCCAGCCTGGGCAACATGGTGAGACCTCATCTCTACAATAAATCAAATTAGCTGGGCGCAGTGGCACCCCTGTAGTCCCAGATACTCTAAAGGCTGAAGGATTACCTGGGCCCAGAAAGTAGACTGCAGTAGCTGTGATTGGGCCGCTGCACTCCAGCCTGGGTGAAAGAGTGAGATGCCAACTCAAAAAAATAATAATAGTAGCCTGCTGTCTGTCATTTTAATAAGGCTGTTTTCCTTTTCCAGCAGAAACCCGGTGGACTGCTCTACCTATGGAGTAGCCATCTTTCTGTTTCCCTATTTTCTTTTTTCTTTTTGAGTCAGAATCTCACTCTGTCACCCAGACTGGAGTGTCAGAATCTCACAGTCACCACAGTCTCGACCAGGCTGTGATCTTCCACCTCATCCTTCCAGGTGGCTGGAACTACAGGCATGCACCACCACGCCCAGCCAATTTTTTGCTTTATTGTAGAGATGAGGTCTCACCAAGTTGCCCAGGTTGGTCTCGAACCCCTGGGCTCAGGCAATCCTCTCTCCTCTGCCTCCCAAAGTGCTGGGAATAATAATATAGATGTAAGCCACCATGCCCAGCTCTCCATTTCCTTAATAAACTTATTTTCAAGCTGGTCTTGGAGGCTCAGCCTGTAATCCCGCGCCTTTGGGAGACATCATCTCTACAATAAGTCAAAAATTAGCCAGGCGTGGTAGCGCGCGCCTGTAGTTCCAGTTACCCGGAAGGCTGAGGCGAAAGGATCACCAGAGCCCAGCGGGTCCGGGCTGCGGTGGCCAGGAGCGGTCACTGCACTCCAGTCTGGGTGACAGAGTGAGACTCCAACTCAAAAAAAAAAAACCAAACTTATTTTCATCTCCAACTTAGGGTTTGTCCTTGCATTCTTTCCTGTATGAAGCCAAGAACCCACTTGGCCTCTTGAACTGAACCCCAATTCCAGGGTTCTCTTGCATCATCTTCCTTGGTAACTCTGGCAGGACCTTGGCTTTGGGGTTCCCTGGACTGAATCTGTCGAAGTCCTCCCCACAGCCATTTCAGTTCCTTTCTTCCTTTTCCTTCTCAACTGAAGAGGCTGGACAGTGATACACACTAATTCCAAGCCTCCCTTGCAGCTAGGTGTGACCATGTGCACAACCTTGATATGCAGGTGATGAGATGTTGGCAGAAATCCCTGCAGAAGCCAGGAGTGGTGGCTCGCACCTATAATCCCAGCACTTTGGAAGGCTGAGGTGAGAGGACTGCCTGATCTCACAGGTTCGAGACCAGCCTAGGCAACTTGGTGAAACCTCATCTCTACAATAAATCAAAATATTAGTCGGGCATGGTGGTGCATGCCTGTAGTTCCAGCTACTTGGAGGACTGAGGCAGAAGAATCTCCTGAGCCCAGCAGGTAGAGGCTGCGGTGGCCATGAACGTGCCACTGTACTCCAGCCTGGGCAACAGAGTGAGACTCCCACTCAAAAAAGAAAAAAAAAAAAAAAAGAAATCCCTGCAGAAATGTTCTCTTCCTGAATAAAAAGGCAAATGCTTAAGAGGAGAAGTCTTTTACCTTTTTTTTTGAAGTCAGGGTCTCGCTGTCACCCAGGCTGAAGTGCAGTGACACGATCATAGCTCACCACAGCCTTGACCTCCTGGAATCAGGTGACCCTTCCACCTTGGCCTCTTGAAGTGCTGGGATTACAGGTGTGAGCCACAGCACCTGGTCAGACATTCTTTAAATAAATCAATCTGTAGTAGGCTGAATGACTGAAATGGAAGAGTTTTAATCAGGGTCAGTTTCATAGGAGTATAACTAGTGCCCCACGCTCAGAAGGGCACATGCTTGGTTTTAATGCTCTGCTGTGTGCACTTTGAAATTCTAAATAAGTTTTTTTTTGAGTTGGAGTCTCACTCTGACGCTCAGGATGGAGTGCGGTGGCATACTCATGGCCACCACAGCCTTGACCTGCTGGGCTCAGGCAACCCTTCTGCCTCAGCTTTCCAAGTAGCTGGAACTACAGGCACATGCTACCATGCCTGGCTTTATTTTATTTTATTTTTTTGTGAGTTGGAATCTCACTTTGTGGGCCAGGCTGGAGTGCAGTGGTACATTCACAGCCACCCCAGCGTTGACCTGCTGAGTTCCAGTGACCCTTCCACCTCAGCCTTCCAAGTAGCCAGAAGTATAGAAATGTGCTACCATGCCTGGCTAATTTTTGATTTATTGTAGAGACAAGATCTCGTCAAGTTGCCTGGGCTAGCCTCGAACAACAGGCTCAGACAATCCACTTGCCTCGGACTCCCAAAGTCCTGGGATTACAGGCTGAGCCACTGAGCCCAGCCTATTTTCTTTCTTTCTTTTGATTTATCTTAGAGACAAGGTCTCACCAAGTTGCCGAGACTGGTCTTGAATCCAGAAGCTCAGGCAATCCTCTTGCCTCAGCCTCCCAAAGTGCTGGGATTACAGGCTTGAGCCACCGTGCCTGGCCTAAATAATTTTTGAGGGAAGAGTCCTGCATTTTCATTTTACTCTGAGCCCCATAAATTATCTAGCCAGTCCTGAGTTTAATGAATCGGTAGGATTCTAAATTAAATTCGTAAATGATCAATAAGCTCTGTCCTCAAATTTGGCCATTCAACATCTTTTTAAAGTCACAGAAAAGGACATAGGAGACATTACCACATTTGTAAATAGCACAAAATTTGATGTATGGCCAATTAGCTAGACGAAAGAGGTGGTATTTAAAAAAAAATCTAATAGTCATTAAGCCCAAATAAAAAAGAAGACATATAACAAGAGACAAATAAGGACCCCTGTATTTGGATTTTTTTCCCAAACACACAAGGGCAGAACAGTTCATGTGGAAGGAATTTTGTTGTAGCGTCAGGGGACTAGGGTTTGACCATCACAAACTGGGTGTCTCAAGTAAATCACCACTACTTTGGGTCACAGTGTCTTTAGCCTGGAGCAGGTGGATGGGTTGAGTTGGTACCCACTAACCTTGCCCAAACTCCTTTATCCCAGTCACGCACACACACACAATTTTATGTGCACATAATAGTTATAAATAAAAAAAATATATATTTGCAAATCATTCTTTTTTATCACATTTTATTATAATCATCCAAAATATATCACATTATCCAATAAAGGTTTGCAAATAATAAACTCCAATGAAAAAAATTGATGTAACATTTTGCTAACATTTATTGTTTGAAATTGATGTAATATTTCACTAATATTCTGAAACCCATTAAAATTTGAAATTTTTTTTTTTTTTTTTTAGTTAGAGTCTTACTCTGTCTCCCAGGCTGGAATGCAGTGTCATACTCACAACCATGGCAGCCTCAACCTGCTGGGCTCAGGCAGTATTTCCACTTCAGTCTTCCAAGTAGCTGGAACTACAGGCCCGTGCCACCATGCCCAACTAATTTTTTTCATTTATTATAGAGACAAGGTGTCACCAAGTTGCCCAGGCTGGTCTTGAACCCCTGGGCTCAGGCAATCCTCTTGCCTCAGACTCCCAAAGTGCTGGGATTATAGGTATGAGCCACCATGCCCAGCCTGGATTGTTTTATTACCCATTTGTAGACATCAGAAATTGCCTTGCATGTTACAGTTGCTAACAATGTTAACTCTATCTGCTGCACACACAAAGGCTGTGAAAAACTGGTTACACAAAAATGCAAAGATAACAGTCATCATTCATTTTCTCCTCATCAATCCCCATCAAGAAAGCAAGCTTCAGGCTGGGTTCGGTGGCTCAGCCTGTAATCCCAGCGCTTTGGGAGGCCGAAGGTGAGTGGATCGCCTGAGCCCGTGGGTTCAAAACACACCTAGGCAACTTGACGAGACCTCATCTCTACAATAAAAATAAAAAATTAACCTGGCGTGGTAGCGCGTGCCTGTAATTCCGGCTACTCGGAAGGCTGAAGAGGAAGGATCGCCGGAGCCCAGCAGGTCAAGGCTGTGGTGGCCGGGAGCAGCTACTGTACTCCAGCCTGGGTGACAGAGTGAGACTCCAACTCAAAAAAAAAGAAAGCTTCAATTGTCACACAATTATTGCTTATTGACCAGCAATAAAAGAGTAAAACAATAATACAGACTCCAGGTACCCCAGGCCTTCAGTATCGTGATCAAAACAGAACTTATCTCCTTTTCTTGTTAAAATTAGTTTTATTCTGAGGAGGAAGGATCTCCTGTGCCCAGCAGGTCAAGGCTGCTATGGCTGTGAGTGTACCACTGTATGCCAGCCTGAGGGAGACTCCAGCTAAAAATATAAATTTTTTAATTAAAAAATATTTTTAATATATATATATATTTTAAAAAATAGAGACGAGGTTTTCTTACGTTGCCTAGGTCCTGAACACCTGGGCTCATGTGATCCCACCTTGGCCTCCCAAAGTGCCAGGATTACAGACGAACCACTGCGCCTGGCCTTTTCTTGTTGTAATGATTAAATGGTATGATCCAGGAAGAGTGTTCAGTACTCAGTAAGCATTCAATAAATGAGTTCCTATAATATATTCTTCACCCACTCATGGCCAAAACTACCAGCTAAAATCCTCTCAGCAACAAAGAAATGAAATTCAGCTGGGAACAGTAGCTCACACCTGTAATCCCAGCATTTTGGGAGGCAGAGGCAAGAGGATTGTCTGAGTCCAGGGGTTCAAGACCAGCCTGGGCAACTTGGTGAGACTTCCTCTCTACAATAAATCAAAAAATTAGCCGGGCGTGGTGGCACATGCCTGTAGTTCCAGTTATTTGGAGAGCTGAGACAGAAGGACTGCCTGAGCCCAGCAGGTCGAGGCTGTGGTGGCCATGAGCGTGCCACTGCACTCGAGCCTGGGGAGAGTGAGGCTCTGACCACCTCCCCCCTCCCCAAAAAAGAAAAGAAATTCAAGAAAATCAAACGAATTAGTACCAGACTCTAGGCGACCCATCTTTTTTGTGTGTCAAAGTCTCACTCTGTCGCCCAGGCTAGAGTGCAGTGAAATGGCACGCTCATGGACAACGCAGCCTCAACTTGCTGGGCTCAGGCGATCCTTCTGCTTCAATCACCCGAGTAACTGAGACTGCAGGCATGTGTAACCACGCCCTGCTAATTTTTTTTTTATTTTTTATTGTAGAGATGAGATCTTGCCATGTTGACCAGGCTGGTCTCGAACCCTGGGCTCTAGCAATCCTCGTGCCTCAGCCTCCCAAAGTGCTGGCATTACAGGCGTGAGCCTCCGTGCCAGAGTGAGGCTACCCATCTTTGAGCAGAAAGAACAGGAACAAGGCCAGGGTGGAAGAAGCCAGGCCTACAAACTTTGTTTCCATTTCCCCTTAACCTAGAACTACCTGCAAAATGGAACGTTCGAAAGTCAATGAGACAGAGCGCCTTAACAAGGCAAGTATGAGGTGGTGGTGCCACCTGCTGGTCACTATGCAATAATTCGGAGACAGCTGATGCCTGATTTCTCAGAATGGGGGGAGTTGAAGAGAAAAATAACTGCTTTCCTTGTATTTTTGTGCAACTGATCTTTTCCAACCCATGTGCTCAGTGGGTAGAATTAACATCTCCAATTCATAGAATTAACATCTCCAATTCATAATCCTTCCCCCACTTTACAGAAGGAAGACTCTCCTATATCTTAGCAACTGTAACAATTTCTGACGTCCACCAATGGGTGATTTTGCACTTACCCATACAAACCTTGTTTTCACAGAACAGCGTGGTTAAAAGAAAACAAATTTTGAAGTTCGGCCCAAGTTTTAATGCCAATGAAGCCACTGGCTAGGTGGTCTTATGCAAATTTCTTAATTGCTCTTAGCTTCGTTTTTCTCAGCTGTAAAAATAAAGCTACTAACAAGGGTCTTCAGACATGGTCTGGGTACGCTTGGAGCTGTCGAGAGTATTTTGAGACTTTTCAAATGGTCTGAAGGCACATGGGTTGCTTTGTTTTTGTTTTATTTTAATTTTAATTTTTAGAGACCAGGTCTCACTCTGTCACCCATGCTGGAGTGCTGTGGTGCAATCATAGCTCACTGCAGACTAGAACTGCTGGACCCAAGCAATCTCCCTGCTTCAGCCTCCTGAGCACCTAGGTTCACAGGTGCAGGACATCATGCTCTACTAATTTTCACATGGGTTGTTTTAAGAGGGAGAGTTTGCAGATCCTCAACCTCTACTTGCTCCCTTTAAAAAATTTTTTTTTTTAATTATTATTTATATTTTTAAGAGATGGCGTCTCACTGTACTGTCCAGGTTGGTCTCAAATTCTGGCTTTGAACGATCTTCCCACCTTGGTTTCCCAAAGTGCAAGGATTACAGGCATAAGTCACCATACCTGGCCCCCTTTTCTAAAACAGATCTGCCTGGATAGGCATTGCAGGGTTGAGGTGTCACCCTGGTCTGTAGACCACATCCCCAATTCATAATCCTCCCCCCACTTTACAGAAGGAAGACTCTCCTGTATCTTCAACCTTAACTAAAATACATGGTCTACCTGGGAGTGGGGAACCACATAAAGGTGCAAATGAAAACGTGTATGACAAATGACAGGGTAACCAGTCCTGATAAGTCAGGTCACTTCTCAAGGTGTTCTTTTTTGCTTTGGAGTCTCACTCCGTTGCCCAAGCTGGAGGGCAGTGGCATGCTCACGGCCACCCCTGTGTCAACCTGCTGGACTCTGTCAATCCTTCTGCCTCAACCTTCCAAGTAGCCGGAACTAGAGGTGTGCCCTACCACACCCAGTTAATTTAATTTATTTATTTATTGTAGAGACGCGGTCTCACCAAGTTGCCCAGGCTGGTCTCGAGCCTGCAGGCTCAGGTAATCCACTCGCTTCAGCCTCCCAAAGTGCTGGGATTACAGGCTGAGCCACTAAATCCAGCCTCAAGCATTGTTTTCAACAAAACTGAAAGAAGACCTAATTGAGTTATCATATATACTGTATATACAAATACATACATACATATTTTTTATCTGAGTTGGAATCTCACTCTGTCGCCTGGGCTGGAGAGCAGTGGCACACTCATGACCATCGCAGCCTCAAATTCCTAGGCTCAGGTGATCCTTCCACGCCTCAGCCTTTCAAGTAGCTAAAACCACAGGTATACACCACCACTCCCGGCTAATTTTCTGATTTATTGTAGAGATAAGATCTCCCAGGTTGCCCAGGTTGGTCTCAAACCCTTGGGCTCAGGCAATCTTTTCATCTCTGCCTCCCAAAGAGATGGGATTACAGGCATGAGCCATCACACCTGGCAGTATGCGGCTTTCTGAGATTGGCTTTTTCTATCCCCATCATAATGCCCTTGGGATCCATTCAAGTTGTTGCATGTATCAGTGGTTCTTTATTTTTTTAAATGCTAAATATTTTCCCACAGAGCATATATCTTTATGCATGAAAAATGAGAATAGAATTGGTGTGAAAAGCTGTTTCATTCTCGCAATAAATAATTTCTATTACAAACAAGATGAACTCATTATCACCAAAAAATTATCCATTTCACAAAGAAATGTATTTCTTTCTTTCTTTCTTTCTTTCTTTTTTTTTTGAGTCAGTGTCTCACTCTGTTGCCCAGGCTTGAGTGCAGTGGCCCACTCCCTGCCTGCAGCCTCGAACTACTGGGCTCCGGCAATCCTTCCGCCTCAGCCTTCCAGGTAGCTGGAACTACAGGCACGTGCTACCACGCCCGGCTAATTTTTTGATTTATTGTAGAGATGAGGTCTCACCAGGCGGGTCTCGAACCCTCGGGCTCAGGCAATCCACTCACCTCAGCCTCCCAAGGCATGGGATTACAGGCTGAGCCACTGAGCCCGGCTGTGTCCAGTTAATTTTTTGATATATTGTAGAGACGAGGTCTCACCAAATTGCCCAGGCTGGTCTCAATCCCTTGGACTTAGGCAATCCTCTCGCATGAGCCTCCCAAAGTGAAGAGATGTATTTCTAATCAATTACTTTTTATGTTTAATTATGGTCAAAATTGTAATGTTTTCATTTTAATTAACTGTATGTTACTGATCATAATTATAAACTAATCCAAATTAAATAAACATAAACTTATAATCACAGGACATTGAAAATATTTAAATATGTATATAAATATAAAATCGATGTGTAGCTATACATAATTTTAAATTTTTTTTGTAGAGATGAGGTCTCACTATGTTGCCCAGGCTGGTCTCAAAACTCATGGGAGCAATGCTCCTGCCTCAGCCTCCCAAAGTGCTGGGATTACAGGTGTAAGTCACTGTGCCTGGCCTGCTCACTATTTTGTGAATGAATAATAATGGGTACATTTAAAGTCCAGACCAAGCCAGGCTCAGTGGCTCAGCCTGTAATCCCACGCCTTTGGGAGCTGAGGTGAGTGGATTGCCTG
>NW_007252334.1:755555-756038 GCF_000164805.1 Carlito syrichta
GTCTCGCCAAGTTGCCCAGGCGGGTCTCGAACCCGCGGGCTCAGGCAATCCACTCACCTCAGCCTCCCAAAGGCATAGGATTACAGGCTGAGCCACCGAGCCCAGCTTCAGGCAATCCTTCTGCCTCAGCCTTCCAAGTAACTGGAACTACAGGCATGTGCCACCACGCCCACCTAGTTTTTTTTTTTTTTATTTACTGTAGAGATGAGGTCTTACCAAGTTGCCCCGGCTGGCCTTGAGCCTGTGGACTCAGGCAATGGAACCCCCCCACCTTGTATCTTTAGTTACTGGCTAGGACTCTGCTTCTATAGATGTCCATATTTATAGCCACATTTTGGTGTGATTTCTCTGGCTTCTGTGAGTTACTAGTATGTTGCAATAATGTTGCTATTAATAAGATCCAGGATAGAAAATGGAACCCTGAGGGCTTGGGAGGGGGCCTGGCTCAGCAGGCATTTTTTTTTTTTTTTTTTTTTTTTGAAT
>NW_007252334.1:756058-760985 GCF_000164805.1 Carlito syrichta
GAGACCTCATCTGTACAATAAATCAAAACAATTAGCCAGGCGTGGTAGCGCGCGCCTGTAGTTCCAGCTACTCAGAAGGCTGAGGCGGAAGGATCGCCGGAGCCCAGCAGGTCGAGGCTGCGGTGGCCAGGAGTGGCCACTGCACTCCAGTCTGGGTGACAGAGTGAGACTCCAAATCAAAAAAAAAAACAAAAAAAAAAGCACCACAATAGTTTTCTCAGTGACACTAGGCCCCATGACACTGTCTCCCCTGCCCCCAGCTTATCCCTTTTTAATTTATTTATTTATTTTTCAGTTGGAGTCTCACTCTGTCGCCCAGACTGGAGGGCAGTGACCGCTCCTGGCCACCGCAGCCTCAACCTGCTGGGTACCGGGGATCCTCCGCCTCAGCCTTCAAGTAGCCAGAATTACAGGCATGCGCTACCACACCTGGATGATTTGTTGATTTATTATAGAGATGAGGTCTCGCTGCCCAGGCGGGTCTCAAACCCATGGGCTCAGGCAATCCACTCACCTCAGCCTCCCAAAGGCACGGGATTACAGGCTGAGCCACCGAGCCCGGCTCAGTTTATCCCTTTAAGGACACTGTAATTTGACAAAGTAACACCTTCCTAGGGCTTGGCAGTTCCAGGTTAGCAAGTACTGATGACAACCCACTTTCACCAGAATGAGCTGGGGCTGGCGGGGACTGCCTCCTCAGACAGGGACACTGGTTTAAGGGCGTGGAGCACCCGAGTCAGGCAGGTCGTAGAGCTGGTTGTCCTCCAGGCCCCTCCCAAAACCTTTCCCTCACCCTTTCCAGCCCTGTTCTGTGCCCCGGGGGTTGACCTCTGTGGATGCACTTTCTGGGTTTCCTTCCCTGTGGCTTCCTGTGAGTTTGGCTGACAAGGAGCCTTGAGAAGGCGTGGGGGGCTGGGAGGAGGGAAGGCTGGGGTCTTTCTTCCCTGGACCTCCCTGCTTCTGGTCTCGGTGCTGCTGGTGGCTTCTGCTCCTCCGCCCTAGCTCCAGTCCTCTCAACGCTGTCACACCCTTTCCTCCCTCGGCTGGTGTTTCAGTCCTTCACCAGCTCTTGCTGTGAACCTCTCAGCCCTGCACACTACTCTGGAAAGAAATGAACAAAGCATTTCTTTGTTCATTTCTTTCCAGAATCCCATGTGAGTGTATGAGGAGGGACTCCCCAAAACCCAGAATTCTCTTTTGGAGGGCAGGTCCCTGGTATTACAGACTTCCCTTGCCAGGTAAGTGTTCTAGGAACCCATAGGCATCAGTGTGCCAGCTAGCGTTGTTGTGAGAGGCTGCGTTCAGCTTCAGTGAATATTTTTGGAGATTCTTTCAACGTGTTTGCCCATTTCATGCTGGGTGATTTACCAGCACCCTGCCCACACCACACTGAGTGTTCAGCAGTTTTTCGCCAAAAATGGCATGACCCCCGTGCCCCACCATCCCTATTCACTGACTTTTTTTTGTTACCTTAGTGAAAAAAGTCCTCAAGGAGGAACGTTTTTCCGATGTGGAGGTGGTGAACCAAAAAGCCAAACCAAAAAAAAAAACAAAACAAAACACGGCAGAAGCACTAAAAGGCATCAGAATCACCGAGTTCAAAAACTGTTTTGAGCAGTGGAAAAAGCATCTTGATGGGTGTATTGTATCAAATTTCGAGAGTACTTTTAGGGTGACTGAAGTTTATACATGTAAGAATAAATACACATTTTTTTTTGAGTTGGAGTCTCACTCAGTTGCTCAGGCTGGAGTGTAGTGGTCGTTCCCGGCCACCGCAGCCTCGACCTGCTGGGCTCAGGCAATCCTTTTTTTGTTTGTTTGTTTGAGTTGGAGCCTCACTCTGTCGCCCAGACTGGAGTGCAGCCGCTCCCGGCCACCGCAGCCTCGACCTGCTGGGCTCCGGCGATCCTTCCACCTCAGCCTTCCAAGTAGCTGGAACTACAGGCATGCGCTACCACGCCCAGCTAATTTTTTGATCTATTGTAGAGATGAGGTCTTGCCCGGGCGGGTGTCGAACCTGCGAGCTCAGGCAATTCACTCACCTCGGCCTCCCAAAGAGCGGGATTACAGACTGAGCCACTGAGCCCGGCCTCAGCACGCATTTTGATCTGGGGATTTATACTCTCCATCTGCTGAGTGCCCCAGGAAGATGGACTCAGAGGGGGACAACGAGCTTGGAGAAGGAATCTGTTAACACAATAAATACATCCAATCCAGTGGTAAAGGTGGGATCAAGCTATTTTATTTATTTTTATTTATTTATTTTTTTTGAGTCAGAGTGTCACTGTGTCTCCCAGGCTGGAGTACAGTGACATGATCATAGCTCACTGCAGCCTTGACCTCCTGGGCTCAGTTGATCCTCCTGCCTCAGCCTTCCAAAGTGCTGAGATGACAGGCATGAACCACTACACCTGGCAGGGATCACCTTTTTATTTGCTGAGAGTTCCTGACTAGGTGCCACCACTGTGAAAGGCTTGTGACCCAGAAAGTCTGGCCAGGGCCAGGCTGAGTTCCCCACAAGGTCAGTAAACACTTAATGTCCAATCAGTTCAGCATTCTGGTGGGCTATAGTTGATAATTATAAATGGACTATAGATTTCCTCCTACATTTTTGGTGGTTTTAATTTAATTAATTAATTTATTTTGAGTTGGAGTCTCACCGTGTTACCCAGGCTGGAGGGCAGTGACATGATCACAGCTCACTGCAGCATCGATCTCTTGGGCTCAGGCGATCCTCCCACCTCAGCCTCCTGAATAACTGGGACTACAGGCACACACCGTGTCTGGTTAGTTTATTTTTATTTTTATTTTTAGAGATGAGGTCTCGTTATGTTGCCCATGCTGGTCTCAAACTCCTGGGCTCAAGCAATCCTCCTGCCTTGGCCTCCCAAAGTGCTGGGATTACAGGTGTGAGCCACTGTGCTTGGTGCTCATTTTTGGTTTTTAAAAGCATCAAATTTGTTTAACAGAGTGGATTACAGGGTTTTGCAGCAGCTCCCTCCACTCAGATGTCTCCATGGAGGATGGTCTCTCCTTGGAAAGGCTCCCCTGGCCTCTCTGCTGGCTGGCCTGGGGAGATTGTGCCATGCAACCCTGAAGCAGCAGCTGCGTGAGGAATGCTCCACAGACATCATGCCTTTTGGTTCTGTTGGTGTAGAGTCTCCTTGGGAAGCTGCTCTACAAACTCCAGCTGCTGACTATGGAGCGCTCCCAGGACATGCGATAACTCAAAGGGAAAGTAGTTGAGGTTCGTATTCCATCATTTGGATTTCAGTTTTGTATATCCAACAGGAATGATTCTTTTTGGTGATAAAGAAAAAGGAATGAGGCTGCTGGGAGCGGTGGCTCATGTTTGTAATCCCAGCACAGTGGAAGGCGGAGGCAAGAGGATTGCCTGAGCCTAGGGGTTCGAGACCAACCTGGGCATCTTGGTGAAACTGTGTCTCTATAATAAATCAAGAAATTAGCCAGACATGGTGGCACACGCCTGTGGTTCCAGTTACTTGAAAGGATCACTTGAGCCTGCGGTGGCCATGAGCATGCCACTGCTTTCCAACCTGGGCAACAGAGTGAGACTCCAACTCAAAAGAAGAAAAAAAAGGAAAAAGAAATAAAATCATTGAAGGGATTTAATGTGGGCTTTTGTAGGGTCAGTCAATTCCCATCATGGCCACTGTGATGAATAATTTTCTGTGTCAGTTTGGCTAGGCCAGGTGACCTAGTTGTTTGGTGAAGCACCAGTCTAAATGTTGCTGTGAAGGTATTTTAAAAATGTGATTAATAACTGGGTGCAGTGGCTTATGCTGGTAATCACACACTTTGGGAGGCCAAGGTGGAGAATCACTTGAGCCCAGGAGGTCAAGGCTGCAGTAAGCCATGATTGTGCCACTGTACTCCAGTCTGGGAGTACAAAAAATACCTATAGTAAAAAAAAAATACCTATAGTAAAGAGGATTCCCTTTCTTTCATTTTTTTTTTTTTTTTGAGTTGGAGTCTCACTCTGTTGCACAGACTGCAGTGCAGTGGCCGCTCCCGGCCACCGCAGCCTCGACCTGCTGGGCTCCGGCGATCCTTCAGCCTCAGCCTTCCAAGGAGCTGGAACTACAGGCGCGCACTACCACGCCCGACTAATTTTTTGATTTATTGTAGAGATGAGGTCTCGCCAAGTTGCCCAGCCGGGTCTTGAACCCGTGGGCCAGGCAACCCACTCACCTCAGCCACCCAAAGGCGCGGGATTACAGGCTGAGCCACCGAGCCCGACTGGATTCCCTTTCATAATGTGGGTATGCCTTATTCAATCGGCCGAATGCCTTAAGAAAAAATACTGATGGCCCCTGAAGAGGAAGAAATTCTGTCTCCAGCTACCTTGGGACGTAAGGCTAGGACATCAACTCTTCTCTGGGTTTCCAGCTGCTGGCATGCCATGAAGATTTAGGACTTGCAGCCCCCATAATTACATGAACCAAAATATTTAAATACCTTTCTTAAAATAAGTTTCTCTCTGTCTATTTCTCTCTCAGAAATACACTCACAACTGTTTCTGTAGAGAACCCTAATATAGCCATTTTGCAGGATAAAGGCAGCAGAAACTTAGTATTCCAGAGTTACTCTTATGACTCTCCGGTTCTCAATAAGTTCTGCTATATGGGGCCATCTTTACATAATATGTTGATGAGTGACATATCGACTCAAAATTAGTCCTTCTTCCTGCTCCCAGAGATGAACAGACTGCTGTTTGTGCGTGTTTGTTTTCAGTGGAGCATTTGCAACAACTGATTGGGTATACAGGGCTTTGTTGTATCAAAAAAATGTATTTAAAATAGTAGAGTCACACTCACAAGGTAAGATGCTCATGCCATAAGATATATCTAGAAACTAGCCGGGCTCGGTGGCTCAGCCTGTAATCCCGCGCCTTTGGGAGGCTGAG
>NW_007252334.1:761057-762468 GCF_000164805.1 Carlito syrichta
AGGTTGAGGCTGTGGTGGCCGGGAGCGGCCACTGCACTTCAGTCTGGGCGACATAGTGAGACTCCAACTCCAAAAAAAAAGAAAAGAAAGATATATCTAGAAACTGAGAGCATGTGAGGGGATGTTTGATTCAAATCTCTAATCTTCCTCCTTCTCCAGGGCATAAAATTATTGACAGAAATAGCAGGCAAAAATCTCTTTCATGCCGGGCTCGGTGGTTCAGCCTATAATCCCGCGCGTTTGGGAGGCTGAGGTGAGTGGATTGCCTGAGCCCACAGGTTCGAGACCCGCCTGGGCAGTGAGACCTCATCTCTACAATAAATAAAGAAATCAGCCGGGCATGGTAGCGCATGCCTGTAATTCCAGCTACTTGGAAGGCTGAGGCGGAAAGATCATCGGAGCCCAGCAGGTCGAGGCTATGGTGGCCGGGAGCGGCCACTGCACTTCAGTCTGGGTGACAGAGTGAGACTCCAACTCAAAAAAAAAAAAAAAATCTCTTTCATGATATGAACTCATTCTCTGTCTCTCCATGTCTTTCTCTCTGTCTCTCTTTCTCCCTTTGTCTCCTCTGCCTCTCTCCTTCTTTCTCTTTCCTTGTCTCCTCCATCTCTCTCTTTCTCTCTCTCTCTCTCTCTCTCTCTCTCTGTGTTTCTCTTTCTCTCTTTGCCCTCAACATGCATATGTAGTTAATTTCATGTAAGCCATAAGTATATGTATGCTGGATACGACTCCACTGTACATCAAGAACAGTGGACTGGTCTACTGTCAGATTTGACTGAACATCTTTCTGAGACTATGGTGTGCTACTAAAATGGCCTAGTTTCTGTATTACTGCCCCCAAATGAGTCACTAGTCATTTGAGTTTGGGTGGAAATGTGAAAGAGACCATTCTGCTCTTGACATAAAAATTTCAGTGTATGTAGGAACCATGGGGGGGGGAGGGGGAAAGATATAGAGATAAAAAAGTAATTATGCTTATACGCAAAAGCAATATCCTTAGTGTTTCTTCATAATAGTGGCGAGGTCAGGCGCAGAGGCTCATGCCTATAATCTCAGCATTTTGGGAGGCCAAGGTGAAAGGATTGTCTGAGCCCACAGGTTCGAGACAAGCCTGGGCAACTTTGTGAGCCCTCATCTCTACAATAAACCAAAAAATTAGCCGGACATGGTGGCTAAAGAGTTCTAGCTACTTGGAAGGCTGAGGTGGAAGGATCGCCTAAGCCCAGGAGGTCGAGGCTGCAGTGGCCATGAGCAGTGTGCCACTGAACTCCAGCCTGGGCAACAGAGTGAGACTGTGACCCCCAAAAAACAAAACAGTGGCAAAAAGACTTTTCAAATTCAGTTTAGCTACTTATCTTTTTTTTTGAGTTGGAGTTTCACTCTGTCGCCCAGACTGGAGTGCAGTGGCCGC
>NW_007252334.1:762661-767223 GCF_000164805.1 Carlito syrichta
TATTGTAGAGATGAGTTCTCGCCAAGTTGCCCAGGCAGGTCTCAAACCCACGGGCTCAGGCAATCCACTCACCTCAACCTCCCAAAGGCGTATGATTACAGGCTGAGCCACCGAGCCCGGCTTTGACATTTCAAATTCAGTTTAGCTACTTATCTTAATAGGTGGTTTTTATGGTATGCACACCTTGCATGCTTATATATGTGAGACCAAAAATATACATAAAATATAATATAATACATATATTCATTGGGAAGAGACAGTTTTATTTTTCTAAGTCTTCCTGATTTCTGAGACTAAAGAAAATTTCAAGTGTGGTTTTGTGCACACCAAATAACAATAAAAAATTCTGAAAAATGTCTTTTTTTTTTTTTTTTTTGAGTTGGAGTCTCACTTTGTTGCCCAGACTGGAGTGCAGTGGCCGCTCCCGGCCACCGCAACCTCGATCTGCTGGGCTCCGGCGATCCTTCCTCCTCAGCCTTCTGAGGAGCCAGAATTACAGGCATGCGCTACCACGCTCAGATGATTTTTTGATTTATTGTAGAGATGAGGTCTCACCAAGTTGCCCAGGCAGGTCTCGAACCCGTGGGCTCAGGCAATCCACTCACCTCCGTCTCCCAAGGCACGGGATTACAGGCTGAGCCACCGAGCCCAGCCTGACAAATGTCTTGTTATTTTCTTCTTCAAATTATTTGTTTTAGGCTAATTTTGTTAGTAGTTCTGGAGCTGACATCAGAGGTCTAAATTAACTCTGATGAGTTATTATATATGAATAGGACAGTGTAGTAGCCAGCCTCTAAGACACTCCTGAAGGATCTTTGCCTCCTTATGTGATAAAGGGGTTCACAGCCTTGTGTGCCCCTCACCTCCAATCTAGGCTGAACTTTGTGGCCAATAGATTCCTGTGAAAATTAAGGCGTGTGGCTCCAAGACTAAGTCATGAAAGACACTGTGGCTTTTGCTGTCTTCGGTCACTTCCTCTGACGGAAGCCAGACGCCATGTTGTGAGGCCACTGAGTCAACTCCGTGAGAGGCTCATATAGAGAGAAACTGATGCCTCCCACCAAAAGCCACTGCCAATCTCAGGCAGTAACACTTCAGAGCCTAAAAAAAACTGCTTAAATATAGTTGTGGTAAAATACTCATAACATAAAATTTACCATCTTAAAACATTTTTTTTTCATTGGGGGGTCTCACTCTGTCACCCAGGCTGGAGTGCAGTGGCATGATCACAGCTCACTGCAGTCCCGACTTCTGGGTTCAGGTAATCCTTTTGCTTCAGCCTCCCAAGTAGCTGGGACTATGCCATCCTGCCCAGCTAATTTTTTAAGTTTTTGTAGAGGTGAGATCTTGCCATGTTATCTTAACCATATTTAAGTGTACGGTTTAGTGGCGTTAAATACATTTATTTTGTACAACCAATCTCCAGAATGTTTTCATCTTGCAAAACCAAAACCCTATAGATTAAACAACTCCCCATTTCTCCCCTTTCCTAACCCATGGCAACTACCACCCTACTTCTTAGCTCTCTGAATTTGACTGTTTGAGTTGTCTCATATCACTGGAATCATGCAGTACTTGTCCCTTTGTGACTGGCTTATTTCACTTAGCACAATATCCTCAAGGTTCATCCATGTTATATCATATATCAGAACTTCCTTTTAAGGCTGAGTAATATTCCATTATATATTAATATATAATATTGATTATTATAGTTGAGATGTTATCTATACTATTATAATATATATTCATTTATTTTATTATTATATATAATAATATTCCATTATATAATACATATATTATATATGTAACATTTTGTTTATTCATCTGTTGATGGGCAGTTTTGGCTATTGTGAATAATGCTATTATGAACACAGATGTACAAATATTTGTTTAAGTGTCAGTTTTCTTTCTTTTTTTTTTTTTTTTTTTAATCTGTTGCCCAGGCTGGAGTGCAGCGGCACGCTCATGGCCACCGCAACCTCGACCTGCTGGGCTCAGGTGGTCCTTCTGCCTCAGCCTTCCAAGTAGCTGGAACTACAGGCAGACGCCACCACGCCTGGCTAAGTCTTTGATTTATTGTAGAGACGAGGTCTTACCAAGTTGCCCAGGCGGGTCTTGATCCCCTGGGTTCAGGTAATCCTTTCGCCTCCGCCTCCCCAAGTGCTGGAATTATAGGTGTGAGCCATGGTTCCCAGTCTCTTGTCAATTTTTTAATCATGTTGTTTGTTTATTTTTATTTCTATTGAGTTGTAGAAGCTCTTGATATATTCTGGATATTAACCTCTTATAAGATAAATAAATTGCAAATATTTTCTCCCACTGTAAGTTACTGCAAAGTCCATATGTTTGTCCTTTATGATTGCATAGTCTTCCACTGTGTACCACTTTTTTTGTCCAGTTCAGTTTCGATGGGCAGCACAGTTGGTTCCATGTTTTTGCTATTGTGAATAGTGCTGCAATAAACATGCGTGTGCAGGTATCTTTTTTGTAGAATGGTTTGAGTTCCTCTGGGTATATTCCCAATAGGGAGATTGCTGGGTCATCTAGAAGGTCGATTTCTAGTTCTTTCAGAAATTGCCACACTGTCTTCCAAAGAGGTTGTACTAGTTTGCATTCCCACCTGCAGTGTAGAAGTGTTCATTTTTCTCCACATCCTTGCTGGCACCTGTTGTTGTTTCTTTAATTAATGATGGCCATTCTTACTGGGGTTAGGTGCTATCTCAATGTGGTTTTGATTTCCATTTCTCTGATGATGAGTAAGGCTGAGCACTTTTTCATGTGTCTGTGGGCTGCCTGTATATCTTCTTTTGAGAAGTGTCTATTCATGTCTTTTGCCCACTTTTTTCATGGGGCTATGTTTTTTTCCTTTTGGCGCATTTGAGTTCCTTATAGATCCTACATTTTAGGCCTTTGTCAGATATACAGTTGGCAAATATTTTTTCCCATTCTGTGGGCTGTCTCCCCACTCTCTTGATAGTTTCTTTTGCTTTGCTGAAGTTTTTCAGTTTGATGAGGTTCCACTTGTCTATCTTATCTCTTATAGCATGGGTACTTGTGTTTTGATCAGGAATTGGTTGCCAGTTCCAATTTCCATAAGGGTGTCTCCTGCATTTTCTGAGATTCTTATATTTGAGGTTTTACATTTAGATCTTTGATCCATTTAGAGTTAATTTTTGTGTACAGTGATAGGTAGGGGTTCTGTTTCAATCTTCTGCATGTGATCAGCCAGTTTTCCCAGTACTATGTACTGAATAGGTTCTCCTCTCCTCAGTGGTTGTTGGTGGAGGCTTTGTTAAAGATGAGTTGGTTGAGAAATTGAGGTTTTGCTTCTGGAATCTCTATCCTGTTCTATTGGTCTGTATGCCTGTTATTGTACCAATACCAGGCTGTTTTGATTTTTGTAGCCTTATGGTAAAGTTTGAAGTCTGGAAGAGTGATACCTCCTGCTTTGTTTCTTTTGCTAAGGATTGTTTTGGCCATTTGTGGTCGTTTATGTTTCCAAATGAATTTCTGTATTGTCATTTCCAGGACTGAGAAGAACAATGTTAGATGTTGGTAATTTAATGGGTATCGCCCATTAAATGTAGATTGCCTTTGGTAAGATGGACATCTTAACAATGTTGATTCTTCCAATCCATGAGCATTGTTTGTGTCTTCTTGGATTTCTTTGGGCAGTGCTTTGTGGTCCTCATTGTAAAGTTCTTTCATTTCTCTGGTTAAGAAGATGCCGAGGTATTTCATTTTTTTGGTGGCTATTGTGAATGGGATTGTGCTTTTTATTTGGTTCTCTGCCTGCTTGTTGTTGATGTATAAGAATGTGACTGTCTTTTGCACATTTAATTTGTACCCCAAGACTTTGCCGAAGTCCTTTATCAGTGCTAGCAGGTTTTTGACAGATTCTCTTGGATTTTCGAGGTGTAGGTTCATGTCAACAAAGAGGGATAACTTAACTTCCTCTTTTCCTATTTGATACACTTGATTTTCTTCTCTTGTCTAATTGCTCAAGCTAGGTCTTTGAGGGGTGAGAGTGGGCAGCCTTGTCTTGTTCTGGTTTTCAGGGGAAATATTTCCAGTTTCTGTTCGTTTAGCAATATACTAGCTGCGGGTTTATCATAGATGGCGCTTACCATTTTGAGGTATGTTCCTTCTGTACCTAGGTGTTTGAAGGTGTTAATCAAGAAGGGATGCTGGAGTTTATCATCTAATGATATAATCATGTGGTTCTTGTTTTCGCGTCTGTTGATTTATTTAATTACATTTATGGCCTTGCGGATGTTGAACCGGCGCTCTACAGATTAGAGAAACTTCTCTAGTAACAAACTATAGAAATGATCCCTGAAAGTATAGTCTTGATTTAATTTAGATTGTGTGTTTTGGGCAGGAACACTGTATGTGATGCTGTGATCTTTTTTTTTTTTGGTTGGAGTCTCACTCTGTTGCCCAGGCTGGAGTGCAGTGGCATGCTCATAGTCACTGCAGCCTTGGCCTGCTGGGCTCAGGATCCTTTGGCCTCAGTCTTCCTAGTAACTGGAACTACAGGCACATGCCGCCATGCCCGGCTA
>NW_007252334.1:767557-772999 GCF_000164805.1 Carlito syrichta
GGGCAGGGGAGACCTCATCTCTACAATAAATCAAAAAAATCACTTGGGCGTGGTAGCGTATGCCTATAGTTCCAGCAACTTGGAAGGCTGAGGCAGAAGGATCACCGGAGCCCATCAGGTCGAGGCTGCGGTGGCCAGGAGCGGCCACTGCACTCCCATCTGGGCGACAGTGAGACTCCAACTCAAAAAAAATAAAATAAAATAAAATAAATTTTTTAATTTAAATATGTAGGGTACAATTCAGGGTTAGGAATACAATGTTCATTACACAGATACCCTTGTTGATGAGGTGGTCTTCACTTTCTTTTTTTTGAGTTGAAGTCTCACTCCATTGCCCAGGCTGGAGTGCAGTGCAGTGGCACACTCACAGCCATCCCAAAGTCAATCTGCTGGGCTCTGGCGATTTCGAAAGTCAACCTGCTGGGCTCTGGGGGTTCTGAAAATATATGTACACATTTTAAGAGATGTTACCTATCTGCGTATTACTTTTCAAAGGTGAAATACATTGTAGTAGCAATGTGTAGCAGGATGTTCACTCAACTGTGCTTTCACCATTTTCTTTGTCCTGCCTGCTGCATGATGACACTAGCCTTCATTCAATTAATACCATCTTTTGAGCGAACATCAAAAGTATATACTTAAAGTGTATAATTGTAAAATATATAATTGTTAGAGGCAGTTCAGGATAAATATCCAGAAGTGAGATTTCTGCATCAAGGTGTGAATGTTGTGTACTTTTGTTAGATTTTGCTCAAGTTTCCCCCAAAGTAGACACACCATTTTGTATTCCTACAGAGTGGTTTGTCAAGATTTTGAGTGTTTACCATTCTGATGGGTGATAGGTGCATCATTATTTAAATGTGTGTTTGTCTTACTATGGGACTAGAGCTTGCATTCATCTACCTCGTGAGTGGTTCCTAAGACCTGAATTTGGGCCGAGTGGCTCAGCCTGTAATCCCAGCACTTTGGGAGGAGTCTGCAGGTTCAAGACCAGCCTGAGTAACTTGGCGAGACCTTATCTCTACAATAAAATAAAAATAGCTGGGTGTGGTAGCATGCATCCATAGTTCTGGCTATTCGGAAGGCTAAGGTGAAAGGATCGTTGGAGCCCAGAAGGTCAACGCTGGGGTGGCCATGCGCGTGCGGTGCCACTGCACTTCAGCCTGGGCGAAGGAGTGAGACTCCAACTCAAAAAAAAAGAAACAAAAAAACCTTGAATTTGGAGAAATGGCCTCCCCTCAGACCACAGGTACCTGCTCTTCAGCCCCAATCCCTCTTTTCTTCTTTTTGACAGAGATACAGTTGGTCAAACCATAGAATGAGACCCTCATGGTCACTGCCATCACTTAATACATTTGTGCCCAGTAATGGCATTTGCTTGAAGTTGGACAACTGCATAGCTCTTTTACCTCCACTGGAATCTCCACAGCGGCCTCTTCCAGTGGGCACACAGATACACCCTCCCCATTGGGGGAGACGGAAAGAAGGCTCAAAGAGATGAAACTGGTCAGGGATGAGGGCTCGCACCTGTAATTCCAGCACTTTAGGAGGCTGAGGTGGAAGGGTAACTTGAGCCCAGGAGTTCAAGATCAGCCCAAACAACATAGCAAGACCTCATGTCTACAAAAAAGTCAAAAAATTAGCTGGGCATGGTGGTGGTATAGTCTGTGTAGACACTTGGCTGCTGTCTCTCAATGCTAATAAATTGAGATGCAGAGAACTGGCAGAAAGAAGTTTATTTCTGAATTTAAATTCAGGGAGCAGAACCTGGCTCCTGGCATTTCTGGAACAGGTCTGCTCACCCCTTAGCTTCCACAATCCGTTTTTATAAGTTTAGGGTTGCTGGTACCCATGCATTGACTATGTGACTAACAGAGCATTGTAGAGAACTCAAGTTACATTTTGTTAGCAGTAACATTTATGGTCCACATTTGGCTCTGACTACCAAAAGGTAGCTCACAGTGTTGTCGGTAACACTAAACTGAAGAGTTGAATAAACTTGCCATAGAGTAAGGCAATTAACAGAGCTTATTACAAAGTAAAACATTATTCATTGCAACATGTTGATTAGTAGTTAATAACATGCAAAAAGTTATAAAAATTCCAAGGCTTATGGTTACATGGTTGCTCTTTTTTTTTTGAGTAGGAGTCTCATTCTGTCACCCAGGCTGGAGGGCAGTGTATGTTCCTGGTCACCGCAGCCTTGACCTGCTGAGCTCAGGTAGTCCTTCTGCCTCAGCCTTCCAAGTGGTTGGAACTACAGACATACGCCACCACACCTGGCTAATTTTTTTGATCTATTGTAAAGATGGGGTCTCACCAAGTTACCCAGGCTGGTTTTGAACCCATGGGTTCAGGCAATCCTCTCACCTCGGCCTCCCAAAGTGCTGGGATTATAGGTGTGAACCACCATGCCTGGTTGATATGGGTGTTCTATTTTCAAATATATGACCACTGATAAAAGGGAGTGAACTCTCTCAGTGGAGTGAGTGCAGTCTACGAGGGTTTAAGGGTTCTTTGACGTGACTTAACAGGGAATGTACAGGAGATAAGGGGATATGCTTTCTTTGTTAATTCTCAGAAATGTAGGTACATGCAGGCCCGCTCATTATGCCATTCTTTAAGAGTTGTGGCATCCCGGCTACTCGGAAGGCTGAGGCGGAAGGATCGCGGGAGCCCAGCAGGTCGAGGCTGCGGTGGCCGGGAGCGGCCACTGCACTCCAGTCTGGACGACCAAGTGAGACTCCAACTCGAAAAAAAAAAGAGTTGTGGCATACAGACAGACAATAATTTCCATATCAGTGGCATGCACCGCAAGACCCACCTATTTAGGAGGCTGAGGTGGGAGGATCATCTGAGCCCAGGAGGTTGAGGATATGGTGAGCCGCGATCCTGCCACTGGGCAACAGAGCAACATCCTGACCAAAAAAAAAAAAAAGAGAGAGAGAGAGAGGGAAAGAGAGAGTGGTGAAGTGGCTTACTCAGCCAGGAAGTGGAGAACCCAGGACTAGAGACCACATGTTCAGATTCCTAATCCATGACTGTAAAGTTAGGGAACTGTTCCCAAGGCCAACCTCACTTTCTGATACCAATTGCAAGTTCAGCAGTCCACACTACTGCTTTCAAATTCAGTCATTCTCTAGGACTCACAGAACTTGCTGGAAGCTATTATACTCACAGTTACAGTTCATCCTAACAAAAGGACACAGATTAACATCAGGCAAGGGCAAAACCACACAGGGTGACAAAAGCATCTCACACACACAGTTTCTAGCTAGCCTCTCCCAACCAGCTGTGTTAACTCCTTCCAGAGACAACGTGCAAGGACATGTAGGAAGTATTGCCAACCAGAGAAGCTCACAGAGTTTTGGTGTCTACAGTGCTTCATAAGGCTTGGTCTGGTGGACAGCTGACTTCAGTCTCTAATCCCTTCAGTGGTCAAGCTCATAGGTGTGACCAAATCTCCTGCCACGAATCACAATGCATCTAATATATTATGTCTACCTGGCATGGTCCAAGGCCTTTCCGTAAACAAAACACTCTTATAAAGCGGAACAATCTGAGTTTAGAGATCACCCCCCAGGAACCAAGAGCAAAGGCCAAGTCTTTCTTTGGACAAGCTTAAAATTCTTTTTTTATTTTTTATTTTTATTTTTGAGTTGGAGTCTCACTCTGTCGCCCAGACTGGAGTACCGTGGCCGCTCCCGGCCACCGCAGCCTCGACCTGCTAGGCTCCGGCAATCCTTCCACCTCAGCCTCCCGAGTAGCCGGAATTACAGGCGCGCGCTACCACACCCGGCTAATTTTTTGATTTATTGTAGAGATGAGGTCTCGCCTGCCCAGGCGGGTCTCGAACCCGCGGGCTCAGGCAATCCACTCACCTCAGCCTCCCAAAGGCGCGGGATTATAGGCTGAGCCACTGAGCCCGGCTTTAAAATTCTTTACACTACCCTTTGCTTGTTATAAGTAGCGGCAGCCTGCTGGCCCTCAGCTGGAAGTCTCTGGACCCACGTGGCTGTGATGAAGCCCATCCCATCTGACTGGAAAATAGGACTGGAAATAGAGCCTGGGCTCTCTTCCAGAAAGGAAAAGAGCAGCAACAGGGAAGCGCATCCGTGCGTTTAATGGTGGCTAACCTGCAAGAAAATGTGCAGTTGATTCTGGTTATTGAGAATTCACATCCACAATAACCAGAATTTCTCTACTTATCAAATGGGGAAGAAAAGTATGAGTTAGGGTTGGGCATGGTGGCTCACGCCTGTAATCCCAGCCCTTTGGGAAGCCAAGGTGGGAGGATTGCTTGAGCCCAGAAGTTCAAGACCAGCCTGGGCAGCATAGAGCAACCTCATCTCTACAAAAAAAACACGAAAACAAAAAGTGCGAGTTGGAGCCGTTTGCCTCAGGCGGAGCTGGCCTCAGTAGCGTTCTCTGGCTGCTTGTGGGGAGGACCCCTAGGTGGCGACGTTCGGGTGGCAAATAATTTTTTAAAAAGAGAGAGAAAGAAAAGGAGTTGGAAAGATCAACAAACCTCTTTCTTCTATCGAATTACATTTCCCAGTGAGGTAATATTACAACAACAATTGGCTTCAGTTTGTGCAATCAGTGTTAGTTCCTCTCTTTATTCGTTTTTTAAGCCTTAGCCCTGGGACCGCTGTTGGCAGTCGAAAAGACACTCCACCCCCAACAGGACAGAGTTCAACAGGGATGAGGCCAAGTCAGATTATTTAGGGAACGGGGAGGCGAGAGGAAGACAAATCTGGGCTGCCGATGGCCAGAACAAACACAGGGACTTCTCCAAAAGGCCAGGGCTTCCTGCAAAACCCGCAACAGAGACTAGTGGACAAGAGGGCCTCAGGGCGTCCCACCCCTGAGACTGGGGAGGAGCACCTGAGGACAGCCCACCCTGGAGGGGGAAGGAGAGGGAGGGCTGGGGAAATTGGGAGTCCGGAGGAAAAACTTTTCACTCCACCCCATGGTGCCTTGTCTACACAGGCTGGGCTGTCTCAAGGAGGAGAGACTTTCCAGTTCTCTCTAGTTTCCCCGCCCACCCCGGCTGTCCTTTTCTGGATTTCTGTTCTCCTGCAGCCTTCTTGGATAGGAAGCCAGGGCTACCAGCAGATGTTTTATTTCTTTATATCATGCACAAAACTAAAAAAGACCCAAGCCCAAAACGTGGGTTACCAAATCCTCGATGAGTCTCATTTCAGGAACACGAGTGAAAAAAAGAGTGGAGCCTCGGTCAGAGAGATGATGGAAGACACAGACAATAAAAATAAACAGGAACCCGCCTGTAATCCCAGCACTTTGGGAGGCCGAGGTGAGTGGATTGCCTGAGCCCGCGGGTTTGAGACCTGCCTGGGCAACTTGGCGAGACCTCATCTCTACAATAAATCAAAAATGAGCCAGGCGTGGTAGTGCGCACCTGTAGTTCCAGCTACGTGG
>NW_007252334.1:773019-776864 GCF_000164805.1 Carlito syrichta
AAAAATGAGCCAGGCGTGGTAGTGCGCACCTGTAGTTCCAGCTACGTGGAAGGCTGAGGCGGAAGGATCGCCGGAGCCCAGCAGGTCGAGGCTGCGGTGGCTGGGAGTGGCCACTGCACTCCAGTCTGGGTGACGGAGTGAGACTCCACCTCAAAAAAAATAAAATAAACAGGAACATATCCGATGGTGACTGTTGCTTACTGTGGAGTGGAGCTGAGTGATAGCAATGAGTGGGTAGGCATTTTAAATATGGTCGGAAATGGTCTCTTTAAGAAGAGGACGTTTAAGTAAAAACCTTGTGAGGTCACTGTCTGGGACATGGACTCCTTTTCCCTGTACCAGCCTTCTTTCTGCCCCTCCTTCACGAAGCAGCCTCCGGCCAAGGCTGTTCTCTGCAGGATATGCATATTTCCAGTAACGGGATGCTGGGCAGCACCCTTACTCACTGTGATTGCAACCACCTATACCAAGTTGAATAATTAACTCACTGGACTATAAAACTGCTTTCTGTATTGACCCACAGTCTGAATTTGAGGGGTGGATTCTTTCTTCACTGACCGGCTGCCATCGGTGCCTCCTGTAAGTTCTAATAAACCAATGTCTTTCCCTGCTAGACCTCCAAGTGACTTCTTAGAGTAGGCAAAGAACCTTATGTGCAAGGCCTCTCAGATTTAGGACCAGCACATTAAAGATCTGAAAGACAAGAATGAGCCAGCGATGTTGAAAGCTCCTGTGGAGAAAGAAAAGGGAAAAACCCTTGACTTTATAGAGGAAGCCCCAGCTTCTCTCAGAAAATATGGACTCAACTAAGACTAACAGAACTGGCTGAGGATGCAGCTTACACACCCATTGGAATGACTGTTCAGAATAGAAATGAGCCGGGCACAGTGGCTCATGTCTGTAATCCCAGCACTTTGGGAACCAAGGCAAGAAGATTGACTGAGCCCAGGAGTTCGAGACCAGCCTGGGCAACGTGGTGAGCCCTCGCCTCTACAACAAATAAAAAAAAAAAGAGCCAGTTATGGTGGTATGCATCTGTAGATCCTAATTGGGAGGCTGAGGTGGAGGGATCACCTGAGCCCAGCAGGTTGAGGCTACAGTAGCCATGAGCATTTCACTGCACTCCAACCTGGACAACAGAGTGAGACTCCAACTAGAGGGAAGAAAAGAATTTCAGATATAAGAAAATTAAGGAAGCTATAATCCTTACCACCAAAGGAGAGAACTGGGCCGTGGGTAGCTCTACTGAAACCTACCAGAAAGGCTCCAGAAACTTCCTTCAAGATTTACCCCTAACTTCGTAAGTGCTTTTTTTTTGGAGTCAGAGTTTCACTCTGTCGCCCAGGCTGGAGTGCAGTGGCACACTCATGGCCACTGCAGCCTCTGCCTGCTGGGTTCAGGTGGTCCTTCCGCCTCAGTCTTCCAAGTAGCTGGAACTGCAAGTGTGCGCCCCCATGCCCAGCTAATTTTTTGATTTATTGTAGAGATGAGGTCTTACCAAGTTGCCCGGGCTGGTCTCAAACTCATGGACTCAGGCATTCCTCTTGCCTCAGCCTCCCAAAGTGCTAGGATTACAGGCTTGAGCCTCCTCACCCATCCCAAGCATATTCTTTTTTTTTTTTTTTTTTTTTTTTTGGTTGGAGTCTCTGTCACCCAGACTGGAGTGAGCCTCTACCTACCTGCTGGGCTCCGGAGATCCTTCCGCCTCAACCTTCCAAGTAACTGGAACTACAGGCGTGCGCTACCACACCCGGCTAATTTTTAAATTTGTTGTAGAGATGAGGTCTTGCCAAGTTGCCCAGGCGGGTCTCGAACCTGCGTGCTCAGGCAATCTACTCACCTCAGCTTCCCAAGGTGCGGGATTACAGGCTGAGCCACTGAGCCTGGCCAAGCGTATTCTTTTCAGCAGATTGGGGTGGTGACATGCAGGGACTCTGCTGTCAGACAGACAAAGCCTTGAATTCTTGGTGTGTGACCCTAGGCGAATAGTTGAATTGGATCCTCAGTTTCCTTATCTGTAAAAAAGATATGAGAGCCCTCCCTATTCAGGGAGGTTCTGAGGGTTAAAGTAGAACGTTGTCAGAGTTAGCAGGAAGGATCCCAAAGGTGGCCAGCAGCCACACATCAGGCTTTCTGTGACCGCCTAGGGGACTGCTCAGTGGGAAAAGGAGGTGCTTTCAGTCTACTGGGTTCCTTTTAGTGGCCCCAGGTCTCAGAAGGGAGGAAGGAATGCCTTTATTACCCGCAGGGCTCTTTTTCAGCAAACTCCTTCTTGCTAAGAATAAACAGTATTATCTCACACAGCTATTACATAGCAGTTTATATAACTGCTTAAGGGCTGAGATTTGCCAGAATCATCCATAATTGTTTTTAAAACTGGCTGGGGCACCCTTAGCAAGTTATATTGCCACCTCTTAGCAAGTTAATGTTGTCTTGATATTTTGACTGGGCATGGTGGCTCATGCCTGTAATCCCAGTACTTGGGGAGGTGGAGGCGGGAGGATTGCTTGAGTCCAGGAGTTCAAGACCAGCCTGGGCAACATAGTGAGACACCCCATCTCTATTTTAAAAACAAATTAATTAATTAATTAATTAATTAATTAAATAAACCATTTTCTTTCACATCAGCATGGAAATAGCTACATAACAGACAAAAACAGGAAATGTATGTGGCTTATCACCATCTACGTGGTTCTAATTTCCAGCTGGTGGTCAACATAAACTGAGAGAAAAAGGCCAGAATAAGTCCATCTTGTTTTGGGAGGCAGGAAATCTAAATTCTAGCTTTTGCTGGGCAGCCTTGGGCAAGTCACATTTGCTAAATGCCCAGCTTCCGGGCACACCTCCTATGTACTGAATTGAAGCCTGCATGGTAACAAGATCCTCAGGTGGTTTTGTGCACACTGAGGTGTGAGAAGCGTTGATTTAACATCTCTGAGCCTTTCTCTTCTTTTTTTTGTTTTTTTGTTTTTTTTTTTTTTTTGAGTTGGAGTCTCATTCTGTTGCCCAGACTGGAGTGCAGTGGCCGCTCCCGGCCACCGCAGCCTCGGCCTGTTGGGCTCCGGCGATCCTTCCACCTCAGCCTTCCGAGTAGACGGAATTACAGGCATGCGCCACCACGCCCAGCTGATTTTTTTGATTTATTGTAGAGATGAGGTCTCGCTACCCAGGCGGGTCTCGAACCCGCGGGCTCAGGCAATTCACTCACCTCAGCCTCCCAAAGGCGCGGGATTACAGGCTGAGCCACCGAGCCCGGCTGAGACTTTCTCTTCTAATGAGGCCAAAGTGACTTTCAAATGAATTAAGTATAAATATAACTAGCTTCTTAAAAAAAATCACAAAAGCAGGCTGGGCTGAGGCCTGTTATCCCAGCACTTTGGGATGCTGAGGTGGGAGGATTGCTTGAGCCCAGAGTTTAAGACCAGCCTGGGCAACATAGCAAAACCTTGTCTCTATAAAAAATAAGAAAATTAGCTAGGTGGGTGGTGCATGCCTCTAGCCCTAGAAATTCACTATGCTGAGGTGGGAGGATTGCCTGAGCCCAGGAGTCTGAGGCTTCAGTGAGCCGTATTGTCAGATCATGCCACTGCACTCTGGCCTGGGCAACGGAGTGAGACCAGACTCAAAAAAAAAAAAAAAGACACAGTTGAAATATGACTGCCAGATGGGCATGGTGGGTGGCTCACACCTGTCATCCCAGAACTTTGGGAGGCAGAGGTGAGAGTATTGGGATGTCTTTCCATTTGTTTGTGTTTCCTTAATAATTTCTTTCATCAATGTTTTGTAGTTTTTTTTTTTTGAGTTGAAGTCTCACTCAGTCGCCCAGACTGGAGTGCAGTGGCTGC
>NW_007252334.1:777010-777965 GCF_000164805.1 Carlito syrichta
TGCCCAGGCAGGTCTCAAACCCTCGGGCTCAGGCAATCCACTCACCTCAGCCTCCCAAGGCGCGGGATTACAGGCTGAGCCACTGAACCCGGTTTGTTTTGTAGTTTTTTGTGTATAAGTCTTTTACCTCCTTAGTTAAACTTATTCCTAAAAATTCTTTTGAGTCAGAGTCTTACTCTGTCGCCCAGGCTGGAGTGCAGTGGCATGCTCATGGCCACCGCACCGCAGCCTCGTCCTGCTAGGCTCAGGCGATCCGTCCGCTACAGCCTTCCAAGTAGCTGGAAGTATAGGTGCGCACTACCCTACCCGGCTACTAAAAAATCTTTAGCATTTGGTTTGATACTACTGTAAGTGGGATTGTTTGTCTAGTTTCCTTTTCAGATACTTCATTATTTGTATATAGAAACACAACTGGTTCTTCTGTGTTGATTTTGTGTCCTGCAACTTTGCTGAATTCATTTATTAGTTCAACAGTTTTTAAATGGAGTCCTTTAGAGTTTTCTATGCATAAGTTTATGTCATCGGCAAACAGGGGCAATTTACCTCTTCCTTTCTGATTTGGATGCCTTTTATAATTTTTTTTTCTTGCCAAATAGGACTTCCAGTACAATGTTGAACAGAAGTGGCTAAGAGTGGGATTCTTGCCTTCTTTCTAATCCTACAGGAGATGCTTTCAGTTTTTCACCATTGAGTATGGTGTTAGCTGTTGGTTTTTCATCTGTGGTCTTGTTTATTTGTTTTTGTTTTTTGAGTTGGAGTCTTACTCTGTCGCCCAGACTGGAGTGCAGTGGCCACTCCCAGCCACCGCAGCCTCGAACTGCTGGGCTCCGGTGATCCTTCCGCCTCAGCCTTCTAAGTAGCTGGAACTATAGGCGCGCGCTACCATGCCTGGCTAATTTTTGATTTATTGTAGAGATGAGGTCTCGCCAAGTTGCCCAGGTGGGTCTCGAACCTC
>NW_007252335.1:0-30777 GCF_000164805.1 Carlito syrichta
CAACTACCAAGCTAATTTAGTCTGTTAAAAAAATGTAGTTCTTTGAGATTAAAAGATGAAAGTCTCTGTTTTCTTGCTGGTCTGTCAACTTCTAGAGGATGCCACATTCCTTGACACACAGCCCCCCTCTAACTTCAAACCAGTAAGCATGCTACATTGAATTTTCCTTAAGCTTGGGAAATCTGAGGCTTCCTCTTCTGTTACCAGCCAGAGAAAACTATTGTTTTTAAAGAACTGACATGATTATATTAGACCCAACCAGTTGTCTCTTTAACTCAAAATCAACTGACCAGTAAGCTTAGTTATATCTTTGCAAAATCAGGGCATGATATATACATATTGTTATATTCACAGTTATATAATTAAGGCAGAAAGTCATGGGGGACCATTTTAGGATTCTGTTACCTGGAACTCAAGAACAATCAAAATAGATTTAAATGTCCTCTAGTTCATGGATGATTTTTAGTTATATACAGGGAGTATTGGATTCAAATTATAATTCTATCCACAAGCAAGTACTTTACATCATAGGATTAGAGGTATTGGATCTAATTTATTTTTAACTCACTGTTTATAATCAAGTAATCACTTAATAATTGGTAATATCAATAAGCTTATTGCTGGGGGAAGAATACAAGAGACTGATGAGGCTGAGCTTCTAACTGGTTGTTATCAAAACCAGTACCTAGTCTGGGCATATACTCATATTGGTCCCAGAAACCAAGGCAGAGAGTTTCATTGATCACTAAGTCACTGAGTTACAAACTACATCATATAAAAGGAATTAAGCATTTCTACGGGTAATTAATAAAACTGAGATTGTATTAATGAAGGACTGAAATATTTGCATGATTACTGCCTTCCCAATTGTAGGGTAAAAAATCTTCAGGTGAAAACACATGAAAATCCAAAAATATAAAGTAAATATGTGAAAAACTAAACAGAAATGTTACCTGACAATTATGTTATCTTAGCTATATTAAAACAATAAAATGATTCCGTTTATTGAATTATAGAAATGAGGTAAATGCTGTTAAGCATACATAATGACAGATACTACTACAATATTTTATCAGACTCATTAGTCTAATTAAATCAAAGATATAAAACAAATTTAAAAAGAAAACAAGTGTTATTGGTAGTGATTGGGAGGAAGATGTGGGTGGAAACAGTTGAGAGGAGTTCCAAATATCACTTTTAAAGCCTGATTTATTATTTTGTATTTATAATTATATGCACTCAAAAAGTAGATATTTAGCTTTTAAAAATGTTTTTAATATTAGCACACTGAGACTGGTCAGATCTCAAGGGATTGCTTTTATAATCCTACCTTTGAGATCCAAATCATCAGGAAAATGAACATCTTTAAATTAAATCCAAAGTGTCTTTTTAGAGTTGGGTGGTAAACATTAATCAATATTTCTTTGTTCTTCTAAGCAACTACAGTATTATCCTCTAGCTACAATATTATCTTCTAATTATATCATCTGAAGACTCAGAAACGTGTCTGGTTAAAATTCATAAACCCTAGTTACACAGAAATCTTATGACCTAGATTTTTTTCCCCCACCAGGTAGAGCAAAAAGTTAAATCAGTCCAGATCTATCTATTTTATCCTCTGTTTGGGCCAAAATTTCTGTTTTTCTAGTGTTGGCACATAATCAATAGCTATGGATAACATAAACGTCATTTGACACTAAGCTGAGTTTGCATGGCCATGGCTGGAGAGTTTCAAAGAAAGAAATTACACAGTGATCAAAACATATGACAATTAAGCTTTAAATTGGATTTTAAATATTTTAAGTAGTAATATAAAAACCATTGAGTTGTTTAGTCAAACGAGGTTTTAGGAGTCATCAAAATCTAGAAAGACACCACCTCTAAAAATGTACAACCTGTATATATTTTTCAATTCATGGAAAATTTCAAGGGTACAGCAAGCAAAAATGCCTACAATTATTCCTAAGTCACTCATCCAGTTCTGTCTTCCACGATGCTATCCATTTGTAGTTTAGGCAACCACGTGATATTTTCCAATCATTCCCTGAACTTCACTTTCCTGACCAGGGAATTTTGAAATTTTTTCTATATGGAATAATCTTCCCCTGCATCTGCATACTTTAAACCATAAATCAATCAAAATCTCATCCTCGGGACATCCCTGAACTCTTCTGAGCTTAGAAATAATAGGTCCCTTTCTATGTCATTTTGCTCAGGACTCCTAGCAAACTTTGTATAAGAAGGCAATGGTGCATATATATTAGGTTATTGTGTGTAGAAAGAAGTGAAAATAAAATACATATATATTTGTTTAAATTTGCATAAGAAATAATTGGAGGAATAGAAAACATAAAATAGGAGAGAAAATAAATGTTCTCAATGTCTGCTTTTATCTACCAACTTAATTCTTAGAACCAGGAGATTATCTATTCAAAATGTATTCAAATAGAACAAATAATACCTTGAATAATTATTGTTTATTTATGAATATTATCTCTTTTACTTTTTTTCCTAGAACAGGGACCATACATTATTTATCTTTTTTATCCCATTCCTGATTTTGTATAGATTATGCCTAAGGGCACTGCAAAACGCCACCACTTTACCTCCAACCTCTCCCATTAGGGCACATTCTAGAACAAAAGCTAATACAAATCAAAACAAAGAAAACAAGTCTTTCTATTCTCTAGAAATAATAATTTACATCGTAAATAGACTAATGATGAAACCAGGACTTTTTTCCAATCTTAATCAAAGACAATATTTATTCATCTCAAGGAGTTTACAATATAACTAATTTTAATTGATTTATTATTGTGAAAATAATAACATAACTCATTCTTGGACTATAAAAGAAAGCGTTTTAGAATCAAAAAATTAAAAGTCAATGTTAGGCTGTGGACTCCCAGAATAAGAATGTACTCCAATCACTTGGAAGTTCTAGTCCTCTAGTAGATAAGTTTATTGTATATTATATAATGCATTCCAGTACAAACTTTTGTTTTCTTTGACTACAATGAAAGGTGCCCTTCCTTCCAACTAATCTCTTACTCTACTAGATTACTGATGTCATCGCTATCTCCCCCCACCCCCAGGTCTGGGATTTAAGAATATCCCTTTCAGCCAGGCTCGGTGGCTCAACCTGTAATCCTGCGCCTTGGGAGGCTGAGGTGAGTGGATTGCCTGAGCCCATGGGTTCAAGACCCACCTGGGCAACTTGGTGAGACCTCATCTCTACAATAAATTAAAATATTAGCCGGGTGTGGTAGCGCACGCCTGTAGTTCCAGCTACTTGGAAGGCTGAAGTGGAAGGATCGCCAGAGCCCAGCAGGTCGAGGCTGCGGTGGCCAGAAGTGGCCACTGCACTCCTGCACTCCAGTCTGGGTGACAGAGTAAGACTCCAACTCAAAAAAAAAAAAAGAATATCCCTTTCTTTACCCATTGACCTAGGGAAATACTAGGATAGCCTAAATCAGAGTCTAAGCTAGTCTGACTAAGAGAGGGCATCTGAGATTTGCAGCCTTCTAAATTAGGCCTAGATTCCTAATTAGCTCAACAGGGAGCACAATAGCACTCAGCTTTCTTCTTTATTTTAATCCTTCCCGACTTGGCAGAACAATCTACAATCCATGAGTCTCAGCAAAAATAAATCTCTATCATAGAGTTATCGTACACCATAAATATTCAGAACCTAGAATCATGAACCTATAAATTGGAAGGGTCTCATAAATCTGTCCTGAATATACAAAGTTATGGACTATTTTCTCTGTTAAAAAAGGAGAAAATTCCACATGATTACTCATGATAATTTAATCACCTTTTTTTTTTAGTTAATTAAGAATATTATTTAACTCTACATACAAATCTAATTTGCCAATCCAGAAATAACATAAATGCTTGCATTTTCCTCCCTAGGATTAGTACAGAAACCAAAGCTTAAAGGAATAATGGAGGAAGAGAAGGGAATCCCCAAAAGCATTAAATAATAGGTCTGCATTGTATAGATCATCATCCCCAGACAATCAGACACTACATAAATGTTTCCATTGTCCATTTCCTTTATTGCATATACAATGAAACTGTCCTGTATGATTAAGGGATGTCTTCCCATGGAAAATAAAAGTATTTTCCTAGAACACATCACTGAAGGCTTAAAAAAAAAGCTGATTAATGGTTCATCTGTTTCATCAAAAGCCCTCTATTACTAAAGATAAAGAAATTATGCAATAATTCCAACTGCGTTTTTAGGGATTAAATTTTATGCCAAAATGATTACGTATTCCAGCAATATCTCTCTCAGGATGTCAGTTTTACAAAATAGCTTTGAGTGGTTAAAAGAAAACATGTATTTCCAAACCAAATATGCTGTTTTTGGTACTCAATATTAAATTGTTTCACTAATGAATAAATTTGTTTCTTTGAACTGCTATTAATTAAAACAGTTCTACAAAATATGTTTTATATATTGACTTTTTGAGAAAACAATTACTGATAAAACCATATTTTGTATATTTTTTGATTAGGTAGATTTTTTAAATTGCCATTAGAGTTAATGAGCATAGCTTGAAGTTTATTTACGTTCCACAAATGGTCTGCATTCTTCTCCAACAGAAGACAGACATTATCAAATAGAGTTTTGTCAAATTCTTGTAGCTCCTACAACATGTATATATTATACAAATTAATACCCATCTATATAGGTGTGTATTCACACACAATCACACACATATATAGGTGCATCCCCATACTTCATATTTGTTCTGTCTTATCTCTCTTCTTTCCATTGTAAGAGGGCTTCAGTTGATTCCTCCCCTGTGCTCCAGACCCAATATCTAACTCTTTCTTTATACATCTAGTTGTATGTCAAATACCTTCTTTCTTTCTTGAACTAGAGCTTGTCACTCTCTATTCCACCTTCAAACAAGCTTAAGACTCCATCCACTTCCCCTTTGCCCACCTTCTAGCTAGCATTCTTTTCCTCCCCTTGAAAACCAAGCTTCTAAAATGTATATTTCATGTCAATGTCCTACTTTCTGACTTCCCATTGATGCCTTAGACCAAAATAGTTATCTATTTCCCATTACTCCTATAATCTCTCCTGAACATGGTACCAAGGGTCCCTGCTGAATCATCTTGTCACCCTTATCTTATGTGGCATCTAGACAGCATCTGCCACTGTTAACAATGCACTTTTTGAAGCTCTATCTCTTTAGTTTTCAAGATATGATTCTCAGGTTTTCTTCTGATTTTATTGAACACTCAGTTTCAATTTTCTTCTTGGCCAAATAAATATTTATTTTTAAAACTGACAAATTCAAGCCGGGCTCGGTGGCTCAGCGTGTAATCCCGCGCCTTTGAGAGGCTGAGGTGAGTGGATTGCCTGAGCCCGTGGCTTCGAGACCCACCTGGGCAGCGAGACCTCATCTCTACAATAAATCAAAAAAAAAAAAAAAAAAAGATCAGCCAGACGTGGTAGCGCATGCCTGTAATTCCGGCTACTTGGAAGGCTGAGGCGGAAGGATCGCTGGAGCCCAGCAGGTCGAGGCTGCAGTGTCCGGGAGCGGCCTCTGCACTCCAGTCTGGGTGACAGAGTGAGACTCCAACTCAAAAAAAAAAAAAAAATGACAAGTTCACTGGCTAAAAGGGGCAAATTATAATTAATCATAATTTCTTATGAAATCTATAAGAAAAATAATTCATATATCACTAGTGGAAATAAGAATTAAAATAATTATTTCAGAAGGCAATTTAGCAGAATTGTTTCAAAAGCCTAAAAAAAGTCATTCAAGTCTTAACTCAATATGATTCTATTCTTAGAAGAAAGGAAAAAACCCTAAGGAAAGAATTATGAATATTTGAGATAATTTATCAGAACATTCATACAAGGAACTGGTCATACAAGGAACTTGATAAACAATTTAAATATCCAAGAATAGAGAAATAAAGAAATTATAGTTTAGCAATACAAGTAAGTGTTAGGCAGAGATTTTAAATGATACAAATAATTATATGTATCTACATTCACAATATATTTTCAAGTTAAAAAGATTATAAAACTATATGTTAAGTATAATCTTGCTATTTAAATAAATAGTATGCATTCAAACTGAAAATATTATAAATTTAGAGTTTGGCCCTCCCCACCTATGCTTTTAAGAAGAATCTGCTAAACCCCAAATAGTTCTGAAGAGGTAGGGATTTTTAAAATAGCCAAAAAGCAACAATGTTCATTAGTTTGTAACAAGAAAACCATGCAAACAAGCCAAATGTCCAAGAGTGGCAAATAGTTTAATAAATCATGCTTATCAATATTGAAAAAAAAATTAGAGCTTCAAGTGGTGACTACTAATTCATACTGTTTGGAGGAACTACAGATCTTTTTTTTTAATTTAGGAATTTTAAAAAATTCTACATAAGCAAATATTATTTTTGCCATACGGGAATTATAATAAATGTTTCATTTTAAGCTACTAGCATATTTATTAAGATAACTTGTTTTTTTCTCTTCAGACAGATATTCAGAAGTTAATGAAATAAGTAAAAGTTGCCATTATATAATATTGTCTTATTCTGCTTATTTTGCATATTGAATATAATTTTTTTTTAAAGTTTGCCATGCAAGTCAGGCTCAGAAGAATTTATAGTACAAAACAGTGGCCTTTCAGAGATGATAAGGGAAAAAAGTCAATGCAATATGTTATCAAGGTTGTCAGAAAAAAGGTAGGAAATATTATATACTGTGGATTATATTTTTAGTCTTCCAACACCAATAGCTAATATTTTTACTGATCAATTTATGAGACAAGGTGCTAAAGACTTAACATAAGCTATCTTTTTATTTTGCAAAACAATATGATGAGGTAGATATGTGCTATTACTATCCAAATTTTAAAGATGATGAAAGGGAACCTAAGTTAGATCGTTTAGCATGAAGTTCCTAGGTCTTGAACTTTGTCCGTCTCCAGAATCTGTGTCTGTTACTATGGAATCTGTCCTCCAGAGAGAAATTATTGTTACCAAAAATGTACGTATATAACCCAGTTTTAGAAAGTGGAAAGATATAAATGACATTTACAGTGTTTAGATAGAATATTATTATTTTAATAAGTGAATAACCCACTTTTAAATTTATTAAGATTTCAAATGTTGAAAAGATAAAATATGTAATACAAGTACAGTCTCCAAATTATAGTTACATTTTGTTAATATGCAACTTACAGATTATATATATAAAATATCATTTTACACAGATGAATAGCCCCTGTCCCATTAACAATTCACCTACAAAGCCATATTCTAATAACTGCCAGCATACACAGACACACTCACACTTAATCCCATTATAATTACAATATGGTGTTTACAAAAATACAGAAAAGGAGTTTATTCTGAGAAGTAATAACACAATATTTTTTCCCAACATGGCCAAATGTTTCTACTTATTTTATTAGTTTATACAGTACCATCTAAAGATTTAATTATTCATTCTTTCATTGATTAAACATTTTCATGAATATTAAAGGATTACTGGACATTGGAAACAAGAGATTCACAATTGACTTCAGTTAGAAGCAGAGGTATAAATGACAACTGGAAAGGTGATCTGATAGAAGAGTATAAACAAAGGAAGAATGCCTATCTTAGCCAAAGAATGAGTTGAGGGGAGAGGATAATCAAAGAAACCTTCCCAGAGAAACTGGAGAAGGTGAATTCTTTTTTTTTTAAGTGAGAAAGCAGGATTTATTAAGAAGACGGAAAAGCTCCCACAAGAAGCAAGAAATCAGACAAGCAGTAGAGTCACAGAATGTCTCAAACAGAAGAAATTATATAAGTGTAAACATAATGCAAGACTGGACATAAAAATCATTAGCTACTGTGGACACAAGAAGAGTTTAAATATGTCATAAAGAAGTATCATAAAGTTAATGACCCAGCATAACACATTTTTTTCCAGCTCAGATTCTAGTCTGGAAATACTTCTATTGTTTTCAAGGATTAAATTAACAAAATTCATCTTGCAATAAAAACATGGGATAGAAATAAGGATCACATAGAACACACAGGCAGCAGTTAGAGAATGATTATAGTCTATAGAGGCATTGAAAGTTATAGTAAAAATAAGTATTTTAGGAACAGGGGTAGCAAGGAGTTTCAACTCAAATGTCAGTTGCTATTCACTGAAAATAGCTGTGATGAGAAAAATTCCCATTCCCATCTAGACCATGGATGGGGCCAAGTGGTGGTTGTGAGCCTGTGGATTCACTCTTCAAAGGTAGAAATTTTAGAGCTACTACTGTACCAAACTCAGTGAATGAATGATACAAAAAATAACACTTGTCCTAAACATTGAACTTGAGAGTGATGACACATGATACACATATTACCTCATGACTATATCTGGGCAACAACATAGGCTCCATTTGGGAGAGTGACAAGAAATGATGAAGAATGGGTACATAGATGTCATCAGAATGTTGCTCTGCTAGCTTCAGGAGTCTTGACTTTAGTGAAGTGCAGAGTCACTGAAGAACTTTAAGTAGGGAACAATGTGATAATCCCATTTCTATAATGTCAATCACCATGCTATAGGAAAATGTCCTGTTTTACTCTCTGATTTCTACTTTAGACTTGAAACTCCTTGATAACAAAAGAAGATATGGTGTCTGTATATCTGTATCTTTATCCTCTTGGAAAGTTCAATTTAATGAATGAGTATTGATGAACTTCCTATCCACCATTTAAGGGAAAACATTAAAGGACACCAAGGAACCTATAAGACTATATATAAGACTTTGAAGGACTGGCCAGGGAAATAGAGTGTGTGCCACAGAAACGAAGAGGATAGAGATTTTTTTTCAAGAAAGAGTTAGTGTTCATCTGTGTGAACATTTGGCAATAATTATGTTAAGAGCTGAATAATGGGCACTGAATTCAGCAATTGGAAAGTTATAGCTGATTTTAATGACAATATAACAAAGTTTGTGTGGAATTCAATCTCAGTGGGTTTACAAGTATAAAAGGTGGCAGAGAGTGCAGCCTATCCTTGAGTGAAGGAGTAGAAAGTGGAAATGTGTAAAGTTGAGGGTAAAATCATTGGAATTAATAAGGATCGCCTGAGTATTAGAATACCTATAGAAAGATGCAAAACTACTTTGCTATTTAGAGTGTGTGAGACTTTACTTTGTCATCGTTTTCCTGCTAGTGCATACCTGTTGTGTTGAAGATGTGATGGCTCTAACCAGAATAAAAGTACATTTGAAAAGGTAATTCTAAAGTATAACATTCCTTTTTATGAAAAATCATTCTTAGCCGGGCTCGGTGGCTCAGCCTGTAATCCCGCACCTTTGGGAGACTGAGGTGAGTGGACTGCCTGAGCCCGCGGGTTCGAGACCCTCCTGGGCAGCGAGACCTCATCTCTACAATAAATAAAAAAATCAGCCGGGCGTGGTAGCGCATGCCTGTAATTCTGGCTACTTGGAAGGCTGAGGCGGAAGGATCGCTGGAGCCCAGCAGGTCGAGGCTGCGGTGGCCGGGAGCGGCCACTGCACTCCAGTCTGGGTGACAGAGTGAGACTCCAACTCAAAAAAAAAAAGAAAAAGAAAAAGAAAAATCATCCTTAACTTAAGGCAGGCCTGAATAGAATGTGCTAGAGCAAGGTTTAAATAGTATGAAAGCCTGAATATGTATTTATTTAGTTATTATTCATTCATTCATTCATTTATTTAGAGACAGGGTCTTGCTGTGTCTCTAAGTCTCCTGTCTCCTAGGCTGGAGTATAGTGATGCAATTATAACTCACTGCAGCCTCAAACTCCTAGGCTCAAGCAATCCTCCCACCTCAGCCTCCCGTGTATCTAGAACTACAAGCATGTACCACCATGCCCAGCTAATATTTGTTTAGTAGAATCAGTATTTCACTATGTTGTACCAGCTAGCCTCGAACTCCTGGCCTCAAGCATTTCTCCTGCTTCCATCTCCCATGAGTTCAGGGATCATAGGCATGAGTTACTGTGCCTAGTCAAAGGTCTGGATATGTAAAAAAAGAGTTTAGGACTATGAAGGAAGAACATAAAGGATGAGGTAAGATATGAGATATAAGGTACATCCATTTCCCCAAATTTTCTAGAACCACACTCATGTCTGGGAGATGGACAGGAAACTCTCTTCTCTCAAAACATGTTTCCCAGATGTGAAATCAGGAAAGAATTATGTCCTAATATCATCGGTTCAATGGTTTCTAAAATTTAGCTTGCAAACTTTAGGCTTCTAACATTTTTTCCTAGGAAAATATCCAAACAGAGGTTTTAAATCCTGATTTAGAAAGTATCTTTTGATAAACAGCCTTTTCACAAGATTGCATCTGTCAGTATTTATTCTGGGCTAGTAGACAAGTGATTACATTCTACTCATGAATTTGTTCTCAATCTTTTAGTCAATGTAGTTGAAGTCCTTAACAATTTACCATAACTGTGCTCAGTTACCACATTTTGTAAAATTATTAACTAAAACCCAATATTCATATTCATCGTCTGACCTAGGATCCCCTAGCCAATCTCTGGGGAACAATGTCTGTGAAGTCCTGTTTTAAACCATCAACATTTATTAATTTTTCTTAAAAATCAAATGGTTTTTCAAAGAAGTTTCTATTGGTATTCCCACTGCTATAATAAGAATCCTAATGCACTCAAGGAATGGCTAGATTTACTTTTTAAGAAAATCCAACTCAGATACGTGGAAAACTAAGGCACACGTGACTCAAGTAGCAAAATATGTGCTAATTATAAAATTAATGATGGTCTGTTTATTTTGTCCTAGGTAGAATAACAGTCCGGCAGCATTCAAGCATTATTGTGACTATCTGATGCTTTGATAATATATTCCAATAAGTGGAAGAGTCAGAAAGAAATGAGCCTAAATATAAATTGAATCATACACACACAGGATGAAAACACACACACTCTAGTTTATACCACTGACTTGATTTGCAGATATAAATCTGAGGGTGAAGAAACTCTGGAGATAACCATTTAAAATCTTTTTAGATTTACCCCTAAATTTTATCATAGGATTAAACAGAGCAAGTAGAGTGAGATGAATAAATGAAAAATTTATATCTGAATGCTTCAGCAGGTAAATATTGCTTTTGAACCAACAAAGTTTATAAATATGTGTACCTATGTGTTTTTATTCCGGTCTGTTTTGCTTGAAAATGTTAAGATGATAATTGACAGTTCAACTAGAATATCAGCTATCCTAGCCACTAGGCTGTCTCTTTCTTTGGAATATCCCCTCTCTGGTCTCAGCAGCTACATCCCCATAACATGGCCCTGTTTGGTTGTCTGGCTCACAAATCAGGAGTGCACACCCGACCAAATATAAGCCAATTAAATTCTTTCTCATAGAGATTTGAAATTTTGGAATTAATCAGCAACTAGAGGTTTTACCAATAAGGGACCAACCAACCAGGAAAACAAACACTGTCCTGAGTAATTATAACAAGAAGAATTTAATATAAAACATTTGTTATATCTTTGATGAAAGAGCAAGGAAAACAAACAGGAGAGAATGAGTCAATGGTTAAAGGAAGCCACCACATCCTTAGATTGGAGGAAAAAAAGAAGGGGTAATATTACCAGCATCACTGGGGAATCAAACAGTCAAAAGTCCTTGCACTTGTGGAGTTAATGTTCTAAAAAAGGGACAGATAATAATTATAAAGCCTATTAGGAGGTCTCTTTGGTCTCTGCTAAACATTCAGAGTCAACAGACTACCCAGTCTACACAGAAGGATAAGGGGCAGAAGACACAGCTTGCTAGAAGGGCAGTGTTAAGCATTCCTCCCAGTGGAGAGACTTTGAAGCAGTCATATAGCAGCAGCCATCCAGGTGAGGTGTAAGGAAACAAGGCCCACTCGCATGGCACAGCTATAAGAACTGCTAGCCAGCACACTCTGCCTTAAAACTTCACGTCCCACAGGAATTAGTGTGACCTTCAACAATTTCATAGACAAAATTCAGTGTTCCTTGCAAGGGACATATTAGTCATAAGACTCAACATTCAGGTAAGTCCAGAATATGATCTCCTTGTCAGGTATCTATAGTTCATTCATAGTTCCACCCATTCTGATAGAGTATACCAGTCAAGGGTCATTCTTAGCATAAGCAATAGTGCTTCATAACACAGTTGACACCATCTTTGGGCCTTTTAGGAAAACAGAGCCAGAACTTTAATAGAAGATTAAATTGCCATGTAGTGGGAAAAGGGGTGTTGTTAACGCTTTCACCTACAATAATGAAAAAACAACAGATGCTGGAGAGGATGCAGGGAAAATGGAACACTTCCACACTGTTGGTGGGAGTGTAAACTAGTACAACCTTTGTGGAGAACAGTTTGGTGAGTCCTAAAAGATCTAAAAATCAACCTTCCATACAACCCCACAACCTTCCTACTGGGAATATATCGAGAGGAACTCAAATCACTCTATGAAAAATATGCCTGCACACATATGCTTATTACAGTATTATTCACAATATCCAGACCATGCTGCCCATTGAAAGAAGACAAGATTTTTTTAAATGTGGTACAAATACATGATGGAATATTATGCAGCCATAAATAAGGACAAAATTATGACCTTCACAGCAACTTGGATGGACTTAGAGTCTATAATACTGAGTGATCTATCACAGACGCAAAGAATTGAGTACTACATGTTCTCATTCAAAATCAGACCTTGAACAATTATCATAATATTATAAGAAAGGGATTGACTGTAGTGGGAAACGGTACACCTCATCAACAAGGGTACCGGCATAATGAACATTTGTATACCTAACCCTGAATAGTACCCACATCATTAAAATAATTAAAAACCAAATAACCATAATGAAAAATAAATTATATAATATGTTAGAAGTGGGTAAGTATTAAGGAGAAAAAGAAAGTAGGAGAAGATGAGAAATGAGAAAGATTAGTAGTTCAGGATCGTTATAATCTTTTTTTTTTTTTTAATTGTAGTCTCACTCTGTCACCCAGGCTAGAGTGCATTGGTATGCTCATGGCCACTGCAGCAGGGATCTGCTGGGTCCAGGTGATCCTTCCACCTCAGCCCTTCCAAGTAGTTGGAACTACAGGTATGCTCTACCATGCCTTATTAATTTTTTATAAATTTAAATTTTAAAGATGAGGTCTCATCAAGTTTCTCTGGCTAGTCTCAAATCCCTGGGCTCAGACAATACTCTCACTTCCACCTCCCAAAGTTCTAGGATTACAGATGTGAAGAGTCATGGTGCCTGGCAGTGCTTATAATTTTAAACAGGGTGGGCAAATGTGATAGGCAAACTCTAAAATGGGTTCTAAAATCCCTACCTTCTGGCATTCATGCCATTGTGATAATTCCTCCCTTTTATGCAGGAGGAGCCTGTGACTCATTATAATAAATAGAATATGGTGAAGACAGCAGATTGTCACTTCCATAATCACACGACATACGACCATAATGCTTTTCCCTTTCTGGCTTTGAGGAAAATGGCCATTTGGGAAAGGCCTATGTGAAAAGGGGTCAAGGGCAAACTCTAGAAGTGGAAAAGAAGGATTATTAGTACTTATACTAATAGCAGAAACTGAGGTTCTCACTCCAATCTCATGAAGAATGTAATATGCCAGCAACCATGGGAGCCAGGGAATAGATCTGTCTCCAGTCGAGACTCAGCTATGACCATAACCCTGGTTGCTTATTTGCAGGTTTGCAGAGGGCCAAGCAAAGCCATGCCTGGATACTTGACTTGCAGAAACTTTTAGAAAATAAATGCATGCTATTTTAATCTGTTAAATTTGTTATAATATTTTATGCAATAATAGCAACATCAAAGTAGTACCCATTAATAAGGGGCTGAAATGCCACGTGGTTCTCAGGGAAAAGAGCATTTCGGGAAGAGTGAAAAAAGTTATGAGATAGGAGTGTATTTGGAATGTTCTAGGACCAACAAGGAGACAGTGCATTTGGAACAGAATAAGTAGGCAGACAGTAATCAGAGATAAAGGGAGAAAGGAATAAAGAGATTTATAAGCTTTGATATTTTGAGTGAAACGGAGACACATTAGAGTGTTTTGAACAAACTAACAGGCTATGACAACATTTTAATAATTTCATACTGGCTGGTATGTTGGAAATAGGCTATAGGTGGTCAAAATAGTAATAAAAGCAACCAAGTAAAGGCTACTACAATAATCTAGGTGAAACCAGATGGTGACTTGAACCAGAGTGAGAGAAAGTGTAAGTGGTGAGAAGTGATTAAATCTTGATTATCTTTTAAAGTTATTGCCAACACGAATTACAGATAAATTCGATATGGATTGCAATAAAAAGAAAAGGTAGTTTGGAGCAGGAACAAACAAGATGGAGAAGACCGTGAATGAGCAGATTTTTTGGTTTTTTGTTTGCTTTTCAATAAGAGGTTGATGACTATCAGAAGTTCAGTTACGGAGACGTGATGCTTGAAATGTCTATTAGATTTCCAGTTGGAAGTGTTGTATGGATGAGAAAAGGAGATAAGCAGAGTGCCGGACCAATCTGCATTTCCTGATCATGAAGTTGAAGTAAAATGAGTTACATCTTTTAAAAAAAATTGACACATTGCATAATGATTGTACATATTTATGGGGCACAGTATGATGCTTCTATTACAAAACATGTAACTTTTGTAATGATCAAATCATGGCAGCTAGCATATCCATTATCATAAACATTTCTTTGTCTTGACAACATTCAGAATTCTCATTTCTAGCTGTCTGAAATATACTATGCATTATTGTTAGCTATATTCACCCCACTGTGCAACAGTGTACCAGAACTTATTCCTCTTATCTTATTGTAATGTTGTAGCAATTGACACTTTTCGCCACATCTGTGACAGCATTGAGACTTTATTTCTTTTTTATAATAGCCATTCTAAGTGGGATTAGGTGATATCTGAATGTAATTTTGATTTGCCGATTTCTGATGGTTAATGATGTTAAACACTTTTTATATACCTGTTGATCATTTATATGTCTTTAGAGAAATATCTATTCAGGTCTTTTGCTTATTATTTTTATTTATTATTTCTTTACTTTTTTTGAGTCAGAGTCTCACTCTTTCACCTAGGCTGGAGTGCAGTGACACACTCATGGCCACAGCAGCCTTGACCTCCTGGGCTCAGGCAATTCTTCCACCTCAGCCTTCCAGATATCTGAAACTACAGGCGCATACCACAACGCCCGTCTAAGTTTTTGATTTATTGTAGAGATGTGGTCTTACCAAGTTGTCCATGTTGGTCTCGAATCCTTGGGCTCAGGCAATACTCACACCTCTGCCTTCCAAAGTGCTGGGATTACAGGTGTGAGCCACCACAGCCAGTCTGTTTTTAATTTTTAAATATATATGCTTTGTATTTTTGTAGAGACAAGGTCTCATTGTGTTGCCCAGGGTGGTCTTGAAGTCCTGGACTCAAGCAATTCTCCCATGTCGGCATCCAAATACACTAGTATTATAGTCATGAGCAACTGCACCCAGTCTTATGCCCATTTTGAAATAAGATTATTTGTTACTTTTAAATAGAGATGTTGGAGTTCCTTATAAATTCTGGATATTAACACCTTAAAGAAATAATAATTATTAGAGCACAAATAAATAAAATAAAGACAAAAAGCACAATACAAAGATTGATGAAACAAAGAATTGTTTTTTAAAGTAAACAAAATGAACAAAACTTTAGCCAGACTAAAAAAGAGAGAGAAGACTTGATTACATATGATCAGAGATGAAAAAGGATACTTTACAACAGATACCACAGAAATACAAAGGATCATTTTAAAAAAACCACTAAGAAAAATTACTTACCAACAAATTAGAAACTTAGAGGCAATGGAAAAATTTATGTATACATACAACCTACCAAAATTGAATCAAGAAGAAATAATAAATCTAAATAGATCAGCAATGAGTAAAAAGATTGAAGCAGTAATAAAGTTTCCCATCGGAGAAAAATCTAGGACCTGCCAACTTTACTGCTAAATTCTACAAAACACTTAAAGAAAAAACTAATACAAATTCTTCACAAACTACAAATTCTGGCAATTAAGTGTGAGAACTTGCCACTGTGTGCTTATGTTGGCAGCACTGCACAAACAACTCAGTAAGGTTTCATAACCTTGGTAAATCAGTGTCTCACAGCTGTGCTGATGTTGATATGTGTGGTATTGCTGAGTAGTGTTCATTATTGTTGTTGCATGTTTTTGTGTGCCATTGCAAGAAAGGTGGAACTTGAATTAGAGCAATGAACAAATGTTAAATTCTAAAACTTAGCAAGGGTGGAAGTGAAATCAGGGACATATTAATCCAAATTTTGGGGATAATGCCATGAAGAAAATGGCAGTGTACAACTGGATTAAACAATACTTTTCTAAGGGGAATGAAAGTATCACTGATGAAGAGCAGTCAGGATGGCAATAACAAGCAGAACTGAGGAAAACATTGCAACAATTTGTCAAATTATGCATCAAAATTATCGGTTGACTGAGAAGTATAGTAGATCAAACAAACATTGTTAGAGAAATAGGAAAATCTTAACTGAAAATCCTGGAATTAGAAAGGTGTGTGCAAAAATGGTCCTGAAGGAGCTCTTGTATCATGACAATGCACCAACTCACACCCCACTGTCTGTGAGGGAGGTTTCAGACAATAAACAAATAACTGGATTGGAATACCCTTCCTACTCACCTGATCTAGCCCCCAATTACTGTTTTCTTTACCTGAAGATAAAGGAAATATTGAAAGGAAGAAAATAGGATGACATTCAGGACATCAAGGGTAATACGATGACAGCTCTGATGGTTATTCCAGAAAAAGAGTTCCAAAATTGCTTTGATGGGTGGACAAGGTACTGGCATCAGTGCACAGCTTCCCAAGGGGAATATGTTAAAGGTGATCATATGATATTCAGCAATGAGGTATGTAGCACTTTTTATGGGATGAGCTCACGAACTTAATTGTCAGGCCCCATATATCAAAAGAACTAAAAAGAATGGAATTCTTTGAAACTTATTCTAAGTGGCCAGTATTACTCTAATTCCAAAACCAGACAAGAACATAATCAAAGAAAGCTACAGGCCAATATTCCTGATGAACACAGATGCAATAATTCTTAACAAAATGCTAGCAATCAGAATTCAACTGGATATTAAAAAGATCATTCACCAAGATCAAATTGGCTTCATCCTAGGGATACAATGATGGTTTAACATATTCAAATCAACAAATGTGACACATCACACTAACAGAATAAAGGACAAAAATTAAATGATCATTTCATTAGATGCTCTTTTCTGTTCACATTTAGATAGTTAGATGCAGGCAAGGAAAGGTTGAAGATTTGAAATTAACCAAAATGGGGGTTTTGTAAAGCACCATGAGAAAATAAAGCCAGCAAGTATATAAAGAGTTGGTTACAATGATTGATCATGGAATTTAAGCTGAATAATAGAGAAGAGTGCACATTAAGGAGGTGAAGATAATTAACAAGAAAAACAAATTCCATCAATTCAATTCTATGGTGTAGTGGAAAGACTGTTATAACTGAAATACTACAGCTGGTAAACCCATAAGAAAGGAAGTGATAACCAGTGAGAAGAATGTAAAAAATTGAGAATTTGGAGGTGTTGGAAACTATTGATAATAAGATCTTTGATATATTCTATGGAGTGAATGTTCAGGTAGAAAATAGGGTGGATCATTAGAGGAGAGTAGCCAGAGTTTTATAAAGAACATTTCTGCAAACTAGAGCAACCTCTCTGGAAGACAGTGTGGCGATTTCTGAAAGAACTAGAAATTGACCTTCCATATGACCCAGCAATCCACCTATTGGGAATATACCTGGAGGAACTCAAATCATTCTACAAAAAGATACCTGCACATGAATGTTTGTTGCAGCTCTATTCACAATAGCAAAAACATGGAACCAACCATGCTGCCCATCAAAGCTGAACTGGATTAAAAAAATGTGGTACATATACACAATGGAATATTATGCAGCCATAAAGAAGGTCAAACAAATGAACCTCACAGCAACTTGGATGGATTTAGAGCCAATCATACTCCGTGATCTATCACAGAAACAGAGAACAGAGTACCATTATGTGCTCACTCATAAGTGGACCTTGAACAATTATCATAGTACTATAAGAAAGGAATTGGCAGTAGTGTGAAACTGCCGGTAGGGGGGTATTGGCAGTTGAGGGAAACTGTTATGGGATGGAAGGGCATACCTCATCAACAAGGGTACCTGCATAATCAACGTTTGTATACCTAATCCCGAATTGTACCCCACATCTTTAAAATAAAAAAAAATTTTAAAGAACATTTCCAAGCACTGTCATGTGCCATATAACAACATTTTTGTCAATGATGACTCACATATGAGGATCTTATAAGACTATAATGGAATGGAAAATCTCTATTATCTAGTAATTTGTGTTACAATCGCCTACAGTATTCAGTACAGTAACATGCTGTATATGTTTGTAGCCTAGGACCAATAAGTTAAAACATAGCCTGGTTATGTATTAGGCTATTCCATCTAGGTTAGTGTAAGTATTGTACACTCTATGATGTTCAACAACAATGAAATGATCTAACAAAACAAATTATATATATCCCTATCATTAAGCAATGTACAGCTGTTTATTAAAAATGCTTAAAATTTAATTGAGAGTGGTACTGGGCAGAGTGAAGATAGCCAGAAGTTAAAAGACACTAGAAATTGAGAGGATGTGTCCCTGTGGCCTGCAAGGTGGCAATTGTGAGGGGAAGCAGTTCCCGCAGTTTTACAGTGTGAAATAAAAAGCTGAGTATTTGTATAGATAGAGAGGAATGAACAACGTATTCAAAGTATCGGTGAAAAGCCAGAGAACTATCAACTTCATCCCGAGACTCAGTGATTCAATGGATATGGGAGAAATAAGAGTCATATTCTGACAACGCAATAGGTGAAGCAATGACTCCAGGGCAGTAACAGTTGTCATTGAGGACTGGAAGTAAAAGGAATTTTCAGATTTGCTTGTTCAGATATTCTACTTTGCAATATAGTTTTCACCAGTAGATTCTCAATAACAGAACAGTCATATATTTTTAAATAAAATAACTTATTATGGGAATTCTTCCCTCAAATTAGTTTAATGGTTTCTAATTCCTCTCAGGATAAAGTCCAAATCCCACAGTTTAAACAATCCAATACAATCTGGCACATGCTTATACCTAACCTCAACTCCTACCACAATGCCCCTTTCACACTATGTACTGAGTACACTGAAGTACTACAATTTCCATAAAAACTTTGGCCATGTTCTACTGCCTCCCAGTCTTCACAAATACACAGGCTCTTTCCCTTGCCTAAAACCCTCTTTGAACTTCTGTTCCAGAATCTCCATCTTGCATTGCATTGTCAAAACCCTTTAGTCTGAGCTTTTAGTATAATTTCCTCTAGCAAGTTTTCCCATGACCCTTCCACTCTTGGCTAGCTTACCACCTACATCCTTCTGGAACAACATATACTTCTCCATTCATGTCATTGCTCATGGCACTCACTTGAGATTCACGAGCAGGTACCATGTCTAACATGTTTATTGTTATAAATCCTGAATTGAGCACCATGCCAAGTAAGTAACAGATGCTCAGTGAGTAATTGTTGAATGTATGGATGAGTAATGAAATATGTTTTAGTACATTAATTTATTTTTGGTACATCATAGTGTACATAGTTTGGGATATATATAACATTTGATACACACATACACTTATGATCAAATCAAGATAATTAGGATATCTATCACCTCCAACATTTTTTATCTGTCCTTTGTATTGAGAACATTACAATTCTTCTTTTCTACCCATTTTGAAACATACAGTAAGTTATTTTAAATCACAATTTCTCTACTATACTATTGAATACTAAAACTTATTCATTTGGTCTAACTATATTTTCATGCCCACTAATCAGCTTTTCTTTTCTTTTTTTTTTTTTTTTTTTGAGTTGAAGTCTTACCCTGTCGCCCAAGCTGGAGTACAGTGGCACGCTACCGGCCACTGCAGCCTCGACCTGCTAGACTCCGGCGATCTTTCTGCCTCAGTCGTTCAAGTAGCTGAAACTACAGGTGCGCGCTACCATGCCCGACTAATTTTTGGTTTATTGTAGAGATGAGGTCTCGCCAAGTTGCCCAGGTGGGTCTCGAACCCACCGGCTTAGGCAATTTACTCACCTCGGTCTCCCAAAGCTCGAGATTATAGGCTGAGCCACCGAGCCTGGCAATCAGCTTTTCTAAAAGAAAAATATCAGGATAAAAAAAATCCCCTAAACTTCCGACTTATTTATATTCAAATAAGTGCCCTGGAGAAATGTAGAGATTAGAAGTATTAATTTGTTACTAAAGTATCACTGTACTCACAAAAAAATCAATCAAGTAAATGGATAAATTATAAGATGATATTAGAAAAGTATAAACTGTTTAACTGCTTTGTACTGAAGAACTTTCCATGGAGGCACCTGAGAAAATAAATAAATAAGTAGGCACTTTACAGTATTCCTCCAGTAAGTCTGTAAACAAAGAGGGACACTTCTTCTATGAGAATCTTACATTTGTGTTTCCAAGATTCTATACTTTTTAAAGGTAAGAATGATAAAAGCAATTGCCTTCATTGTTAGACATTGATTTTTTGTTTGGTTTGAGTATGAGTTTTACTTTTTAAAAGATGCTTCAGACCATGATATAAATGATAATTCATGAACTCAAAAGGAGTGAAAAATGCTTCAAATTCATTATTTACATAAGCTTTATGAACAAGAAAGATTGCTATATCCAGCAGGGGAAGCCAATCTCAGTTATAAATGTATAATCCAAATAGTAAGGTATGAATTGGGTATCTACTATGAATATATTATAATGGTTTAATGCTATCACTATAGCATCAAATGTTGGGATTACTTTATTGAAATATAAACTCCTCTGCATTCTTCCTATACTAATTAAATATTTAGTGTTGATATTGCATTAACATTTGGGCTACAAAAAAGAGGCAAATTTTACTAAATCACAATTTTCTTCATTATAAATTTTTTAAAAACCCTCGATTTCTACTTACAACAGGAGATATTTTTAAAATTATACCCTCTAATGATTGTAAATACATTTTTAAGGCACATAAATTTTCAACAAAATCCAAAGTAATAAGAATAATTGATCTAGCAGATGTTACATCTTATTTATAAACATAATTTACCTGAATCTGCTCAGAAAGTTATAGTAATATGAACATTCATTAAAAACTTGGATGGAGACAGGGAAGAAAGGATTCAATAGCTACTCCATCTAAATGAAATCACATGCTTTTATACTACTTTTTAAAACTTCTGTGTACAACTGTTGTGGGCAGTGGAGATTACCACCCATTTAATGCTTTATGCTAAAACATAAAGCTGCTGCTTAACGCCACACCCAATCACATATCCCAAACAGATTTATTTTATGTAGTCTTTCTTTGTAGTTAACCAAAACTGTATTTTAAACAATCTTTTTAGCATAATAAGAAAACTCAGAGTAATAAATTAAAAACACACGATTCTCCAGTCTTCATTTAATTTATAACATTCTAACCAGATTGCCATCCTATAACAGCTTGACTTACACTATCCATATAAATTACTAGTATCAAAATACTATTTTAGGTTATAATTTTGTAAAAGTTAAGGTATCATCTTTAGTTATGAACCAGCATTTTTCTACTTTGTAATGGCTTCTAACTTTGAAGCACACAATCTGAAATAAATTTTTAAATGGGGTATAGTTTATTTGGGACCAAACATAATTTTTCCCATGAGAGACACCACATACTTCTTTTGACTGGGGTGGGGGGTGGGAAGAGAGCTCTTCTCTCTCTTTTTTTTCTTTTAGTTTTTAGATAATCAAATTTCAGCATGGCAGTTTGTGCTGATTCACTACCTGTATTTAAAAATATAGATTCCACTGAAGTTTTACTATGAAGTTTCTGCTATTTTTAGTATGTACGAAATGCCTACGTTTAATTGGTACAACTTCTGCAATCTTTATTTATTTAATAAAAGTGAGATTATAACAGATTTAATATCAATTCCCTTGATAAGCATAGTACCAAGAAAACATAGAGACTGTGAATAAAGTCTTGAAATAATACATTGCCAGGCAGGTAATTTTCTCTAACAAATAAAAGAGGAAACCAAAAGTTCAGAATATAATGATCAAATGGAGATTTGAAATATTAGAAAAAAGAACAAAGGAAAAAGATTTAGAGTTATACGTGTTAATTAGATACATGCATCTAAAATGATGATTAACTAAAACAATCTTTTTAAAGAGTGATAATTGGCCAGACTTGGTGACTCAGCCTGTAATCCCAGTGCTTTGGGAGGCCGAGGTGAGTGGATTGCCTGAGCCCACGGGTTCGAGACCCACCTGGGCAACTTGGCGAGACCGCATCTCTACAATAAACAAAAGAAAATTAGCCGGGTGTGGGAGCGCATGCCTGTAGTTCCAGTTACTTGGAAGGCCAAGGCGGAAGGATCGCCTGAGCCCAGCAGGTCAAGGCTGCGGTGGCCGAGAGCTGCCACTGCACTCCAGTCTGGGTGACAGAGTGAGACTCCTACTCAAAAATAAAATAAAATAAAATAAAATAAAATAAAATAAAATAAAATAAAGAGTGATAATTATCCATTTTCAAGTAATTTTAGAAAAACTCAAAAGATATCTTTCTACTTTTTCAATCATACATCATAACTCAGTAAAGCTGGCATTAAAAGTATTTCCTCATAGTGAAATCATTACATACATTCTATCTTGTTATCTGTAATAAAACAAAAGTAATGGACAATCCAGCCCCCCCCAAAATACTTTAAAGTTCATTTGGAAAAAAATGTACCTTCATTATCACCCTTTCTGTGGTATTAATTAATATCCAATACAATAAGGCAGATTTTCAAATAAACAGTTTAATATTGATTACTATTTCTATCCCCACTTTAAAAGTAATTTTAATTAGCTTCAAGAGGGCTATTGTGGAAGATTTCTTTTTTGCAAATCTGTCATATTAAAGTTTTACTAAATAAAAGCTTTTCCCTCTGGACAGTGATTTCTTTGTTTATAAGGTTTTTTTCTTCTTCTGTTTCTATTTGTTTGCTCAGTGTCTATCATTTTCAGATGCTTTCTCAGGTGCTCACAGTTTTAGAAACATATCCTACAGAGGTCTAAGGGATAGGTGCAGATTTTTTAATGTAGGGACCTTTTCTTCGTGTGTTTCAATGGAATTCTCATGATAAAAATATTACAAATACCAGAAAGCAGAAAGCACTGGGGATGTCAAGTGAAATGTACATTTTTGATATCTCTGTACTTCTAGTGACTCTATTGTTTGAAATACTATTTTGTTAAATCAAGTTTTATAAAAATGTAGAATTTTAGTTCTTTTTATCAGTTATGTTGTTAGCACACAGGACACTTCATTATTGTCTTTTGTGGAAAGAGTAAATATCACTAATAGACGACTGTGTCTTAGAAACTGAATTGAAATGGGGGAAAGAGGATTTTCTGTCTGGTTTTTGAAGATTGTTCTTGATTCCCTGGAGAGATTCTCTGACATTCATACATGTCAGCCACTTTGACACAGAAGCCTTATAGTACAGGGAAGCAAAACTTCATGTCTTCTCTTTCCCTGATGCCATCAGCTTAGACTTAACTGAAACCAAGATTTTTTCTTTTTTTTTTAAAGACAGGATCTTTCTCTGTACTGGACTCAAACAATCTTCCTGCCTCAGCCTTCTGAGTAGTTGGGGCTACAGGTATGCACCACCATGCCTGGCTAATTTTTTTTTTTTAATAGAGAGAGGGAGGTCTCACTATGTTGCCTAGGCTGGTACTGAATTCATGGCTCCAATCAATCCTCTGGCCTCTATCCCCCAAAGTGCTGGGATTACAGGCATGAGTCACCACATCCAGCCTAAACTGAGAATCTTTATGGCCTTAGCACCCCTAAAATAATATGTGTTAGGTAACAAAACTCAGGCTTTTTGGTGATTATATTTGAGGAGTCACTTAAAAGAGCCAAGATTACTGTTTTCAGTTTGTGGATTCATTCTGTTGAGAATCCTGCAGGTTTTAGGTCATTTCCTCCATATCAGTGTTGGCCTGTGAAAAGTTTATCTATGTCTCCTGTGAAGTGTCCACACTCTCTGAAAACCTTTCCTGTTCAAAATAGCAACAAAATATGTTGACTTTTGCATTGGGAGGGGGAGTTTGGAAGTTGTAAAATATTGTAGATTGCCACCTATATCCTGCTAGAAGTAACTATTTTTGAAAAGTATCTTATAAAACTGAATATAAATTGACTTGGGGAAATCCTTTCCTACCCAAAGTCATAAAGATATTATTCTTTATTGCCTTGTACAAGTTTTATAGTTTTGCTTTTCACATTTGTCTTTAGTCTGCCCTGAACTGATTTTTGTAACAAGTTTTGAGTTAGAAGTTCAATTTAATATGTTTTTCCATATGGATAAGTGGTTGTCTCAGCACTATTTACTAAAAAGTTCAGACATTCCCCACTCATCTGTAATGCTGACACTTTAATAAGTTAAGTTTATTTGTATGTGTGTGGGTCTGTTGATGGTGTCTAATCTAACTCACTTGTCAATTTGTCTAACCTTGTGGCACTACTATACAATTCTGATTACTTCACCTTTAGAAAAAGATCTTGATGAAAATGAAGATGACTCCACATTTTGTCATAATGTTGACCAGTCCCATCTCTACTTCCAACATCATCACCACATTTTTCTTCTTGGGAGTGTCTTGGCTATTCTTATTCATTTGCCCTTCCATGTAACTTCTAGAATTAGATTGACAAGTTCTAAATCAAACAAACCAAAAATCATTTTGAAATTATAATTGGATTTGTATTGAATTTATAAATTAATTTGATAAGCCATGTCATATTTACAATGTTGCCTTTCAATCCATGAACATGGTATAGCTCTCCACTTTCAAATATCTTTCAATAAACTTTGATATCTTCTCCAAAAAAAATTTCAAATAAAATTATTTCTATATTTTTTGTATAGGTCTCACAAATGAATAACAATCGAAGAAAATGTAGGAAATTCCATGTATCTGACTAGTGCAACAAAAGATGCCCACATTGTTTCACATAATATCTACAGAAACATAGGTTGGCCACCATCAGTAATCTCAAACTAGACAAGCTAATGTAGGAAATTCTAAGAAAAATGCAATCTGCTGACTAATACATTAATATATCTTGACATTAACTTCCTTTACTTTTGCTAAATCTGACACTTAATGATAAAGCATAAAGAAAATGAAAAAAACTATTTTATTTGACCTCTGCATAAAATTATCTCATTAGAGGTGCTTACATTATTTCAGAGAATTTTAGTGAGAGGTTGCTTCTCATTATGTGGAAATCCCTTGAGAGTTAGTTAGCAACATTTGCAAAGAAATGGCAGATGTTTTATATGTCTGCACTAATCCTCATTATGTTTTTACCTAAAAAAAAAAAAAAGAAAGAAACTATTATTTCAGCTATTCTCCGTTTGTTTCTTGGAAAAAATGTACAATGGATAACTATAGTGAAATACGTTTACTGCACAGAAATGTGTTCGAGCCATAAGTCTACAGATAATTGGAATCATTATTAAGTGAAAATGACAGAAAATAAACACAAATTCTTTCAAATATCATGAAACAAAGTGAGACTCTTAAATCATAATAATCTTTAAAGGTAAAAAGACACCATGATTATTACATTGACATGCTCCAACAACTATTTTTCCTAAGACAATCTATATTTATTTTCATTCAATATTTTATTTATGTTCAGGACAGTTATTCTGGGACAAATTGGATTATACAGTTCAGTATGACAGTTCACACTTTTTTTCCATACCTACTTTTCCTTACTGGCTTGATATTTCCAATGATCAGGGCACAAAGCTTCTATTTCAATCTATTTAATTCTATTTAAATCTATTTAAATTAGTAAGAGAAATTGGAAAATAAAAATGTGTACACACACTCAGAAACAGAAATTGACAACACTGAAGAGTGGTAATTACACAAGTTGAAGGCAAAAACTTATATACAAGGGGTGCCAAAAAATTGTATACACATTTTAAGTATGAGGTTCACTCAAAAGATGGCGTTAATCAAATGAATGCTAACATCACCATATGACAGGCAAGACAGTCAAAGAAAATGGAAGAAGCACAGTGAACATCATACTACACATTGATACCATAATTCAATTCAACTTCAAAAAGTAATATATAGATAACATCTCTTAAAATGTGTATACATTTTTAGCACCCCCTGTACAAAAGGAAGCTCAAAATTGTGTGGTCACCGAAATGCTAAAGTAGTATATTTCAAGGTATTATACATATTTCCAACTCTAAGAAATATAGCAAAGTATTTTTTAACAACTCTGAGTAATGCTAGAGACAATAACATGTACTAAAATATAACCAATCTATTAAATTTTACTCTAAATTGAATTTCTATATTATTCATCTTAAAACTGTAACCAAACATTTACTGAACAACTATTACGGATGCCACTTACAAAGAAATATTTTGTTTATTTTTAATAAAAATATTAACATTAGCCAAGAAGTACTTTTACATCTAGGTTAGGGATTGATAACAGGAATTACACTAGTTTCCCTTTCTAATTGCCTATTAATAATGTAATGATAAGAAAACCAAATCACTATAATCTCATGATGTCTCAGTTGCCTTATATCTATAATCAGGATTTGGATACAGATTGTCTTTCAATCTTTGAGAAACTAATACTCTAATTTTAAAAATTCTTTCCTTAATTTCCCCTCAAGATTATTTCTTTCAAAATTAAACTTTCTTCAGTCCCTCACTGTCACCTCTGTTCCCACCTCAGTCCATGTGACTCTCAACATTGAGTTCAAAATCCTTTTGGGGTCATTGAGGATTTAAATAGCTATACACTGGCTGTTATTTACATATTTTTTAAAATATGCATGCATTCCACATGGTCACGGAACTGTACTGTTTAGTTTTGAAGGGGTCTGGAATTGTATCAATTCAATGTGAGGTTGTCAAATAATAATAAATAACAATAAATGGATTAATTAATGAAGAATGCTTTTAAAATAAGTTTTTTTCAAAATATAAATTCATGAGCAAAAATTAAAAGAAATTATCAAATGATTGGGAACGAGATAACCAATGTCATCTCATGACTTCTATTACTATAACTGTATCTGATTTGATATTTCCACTCCTATTCACTTTATCACCAATATGTCCTCTTTACCATACACAGCAATATTTTCATCAAATATTTCTTCCTGTTCAAGAATATAAAACATTTATTGTGAAGTTCTCTAATTGGTTTTCAAGAAAAGGTTCTTTTTTTCTATATCAAACACAAGGTAGATTATTTTGCTTATCTTGTGTCATGCTAGTCAACTTATGAACAGGTAAGAACTCTTATGAATAAAATGTTTAGTGTATATAAACTCTGCTTTAAAGGTGAGTTGTATCAATTTAATCTAAAATACACTGGAATTTGTCATCAATGTGTATATATATAAGAATACTTACATGGAGGCACCTGAATTTTTCAAAAGAATTCCACTGACTTATCAAATATCTACATTGGCATCAGTGAATATTTTAGGTGCATTTCAACACAGCTGAAAAATAATTTTATATGTAATAAATCTGGTTCTTCAGAACATCTTACAAATGTGTTTAAAATGTAAAAAAGATTTTTCCCAGAATTCCAATCTTTTCAATATTGGCATTTTGAGTCAAGCAACAGTTATGTACTCATGATGCTTATTTTCTACATACTATGGAAAACTTGAGTTTCGATTAATTCACCTAGAATGCTTATTGTCACTTTTTTTTTTCTTTCTGAGTTGGAGTCTCACTCTGTCATCTAGGCTAGAGTGAAGTGGCACACTCATGGCCAACCCAGCATCAACCTGCTGGGCTCCGGCAATCCTTCTGCCGCAGCCTTCCGAGTAGCCAGAACTACAGGTACATGCTACCACGCCTGGAAAATTGTTGATTTTATTGTAGAGATGCGGTCTTGCCAAGTTGCCTGGGCTGGTCTCGAACCCATGGGTTCAGTCAATCTACTTGCCTCAGTCTCCCAAAGTGCTGGGACTACAGGCTGAGTTATCAAGCCCAGCCTACTTCTTTTTAAGTACTAACTTTGAAAAATAATAATTTTGGCTAAATTCTTAGGTTTTAAAACATAGAAATACGGTATCAGTCTTGAAACATATTATTTTCTAAACTTTGAGTTGTTTTTCTAATTTTAAAACTTAGAGTGTACAAATAAAAGGTAAAATCCTACTTAGGTTTATATGGTGAGCTAGAATTGTGTGTGTGGAAGCATTTCCTATCATGAGGCAGACAGCTCTTCCTGATGATAGCTTATGACATTATGATTCTTCATAAAAATATGAATTAAATTTTATTTTACTTTGTTTCACTTAAATAGGAAAAAAGAATGAACAATTCTTTGTATTTATAAAAGGCAGAATTTTGTATCCAAATCAGTCTGAGCACATGTTTACTTACTAAATAATTTAGATATAAAAGAAGAATAGAGAATCCCATATTCAGCTTCATATATCGCCAATTTCTGACAGTTTCATAAAGTCTGAGGTAAAATTTTGTTTTTAGTTCAATTTTATCACCAGTTTTACACACATTCAAAACAAGTTACAATGTGCTATTAATCAATTTTAGGAATTTAATCATTCTAAAATATGTAGGGAGAAGAAAGCACATTTTCATCTGCATAAACAGAGGAGGGTTTCTTTGTTTTGTTTTCTTTTAAACATCTTCAGAGCCTCCCCCAGTTTTGGCAGACATCACACCAGTTTCATCCAACTTTTAAACCTGGGAGTTGATCCAAAACTATGGTAGTCAGAGATCTGCCAAGTGTGTTATTGCTCTATTACCTGACACTTGGGCTCAATTTGAAACATTTTTTATTCACTCTTTATTGTTTCTTTTCCTATTGTTGTTGAATTGTAAGAGTAATGGCAAAGATATTTCTTTTTTCTTATTTACAAAAAACTGAATCTTTAATATTGTAGCTCCATACCATAGCAATTTACTTGATTCATAATTTAAATCGTTAAAATCTTTCTAGTTTTTGTTTTGCAATATGCCAAAAAAAGAGGTTAACAGTTTTTTTTTTACTCTTTCAATTAGTTGTGTATTTAGATTTAAATAAAATGCTAATCATATTCTTTATAGAATTGAATTATTATTATTTCTCAATATATTTCCAATTTTTTTAAATGGTAGGCACATTTTAAGAATAATAGTTAATAAAATATATGTGTAGACAATAAACCCCATGTATCATGAATACATACAAAACATTACTCCAATAACTTTGGTTTAGACATTATTTTGGTAATATGTTTTGTGACTCACCAAGAGTGTCTAATCTGCAAAAAAGTAATTTAAATGAATATATACTCTATAAGTGTATCTATGAAATATTTGACACTAGTTTTTACTAACGCATCTAAAAAATAAAATGTGTCTAAGGAGTAACTCAAAGAAATAGTGATATACTGAATCCTGGTATTTAAGACTAAATTTCTTCATGTCTTGATTAATTAATTTTCTAAAACGAAGAAAATAAGCTATGTTTTTAAAAAGGTTAAATCAGTTGGAGGAGGCAAGATGGCAACAGAAACAGTGGGAGTGTGAAAGTCTCTGCAAGGGCGAGTATCCATAAAGACAGTCCATGTGAATGGGTGAGTGTAACTGAGTGAGTGAAAGTCCATTTGCTGGGGCTGGGATTAAGCACCCAGGGCTCTCCTCTGGGGGCGGCTGCAAGCCACCACTACCTTGAGACTGGAGCCTCTGCAGTGCAGGATCATCAACCATTCTCAAGGATCACTTGGGAGGAAGAAGCAGATGTCAGTTGCTCTTCAGTGCCTGGTACCTGGCCCATACCACCACCTGAGGCAGCAGAGTGGGCACTAGCAGTGGGAACTGTGGACAGGGCATGGCGAAGAAATCTGGAGCTGAGCCCGATTGGTAGCAAGGAGACACCAATCACTGCCATTTTCTCTGTCCTGGAACAGGCAGAGAACTGTGTTGGTCTACCAAGCTCTGTTCAGAATCCAGCCTGTGGCTTGGCAATGATCTCCACACCCCTCTAGGACCAAGGATCACTGGACCAGAGAAGAAACTTCAGGAGCTGACACAGAGAGATGGACACCCTACCCCCATACTGGACCAGGCACAGACATATCTGATCTGAATGGGGGACTTGGTGTCAGCAGCAGCAGTGGACAAGTTAAGTGAGTCCAGATCTGATTCACCCTCCTCCCACAGCAGTCCATGGGGCATCTGACCCACTCTAAGAGCAACCCATCAGCCTGCACCAAGAGCAGAGGGGCTGGGCTTAAGGCAGCCAGCTCCCTACCATGAAGGTGGCCAAAAGCAGTGGCAGTGCTTGGGGAAGTTCCAGAAATGACCACAGAGGGAGCTCTTTTTTTCTCTGTTTTGCTTTGTTTTAGTACTTGTTTTATATACTTTTTGGGTGTTTTTTAGTCTCTCTGTTTTTGTATGGGTATTTTTTGTTTGTTTGTTTGTTTTTTGTTTTTTTTGTTTTGTTTTTTTTTTT
>NW_007252335.1:30797-125181 GCF_000164805.1 Carlito syrichta
GGGGGGGGAAAAAAAGATTTGGAGAAAAATTTTTGGCTTTCTCAATTTATTCTTGTTTGTTTTATATTAGGTTAGATTGAGTTATGAGCCAAAACTAAGATAGCAATAGATTGGTATGGTGAATTCCCAGAGTTTTTTTTTTATTATTATATTGTCAAGTCATTATCTGTCTTTGGTATTCATACATCTTGAGCAAATTAGGTGCTTCTGTTGTGGGTCTAGCAATTCCTCTAAGTTTTTTTTGTTTGTACTAGAGGAAAGATTTTTCCCAGCCAAGGGATACTAACACATGAGGGAGTACCCCCAAAAACCTGGAATTCTCTTTTTCTTTTTTTTTTGTTTTTTGAGTTGGAGTCTCACTTGGTCGCCCAGACTGGAGTACAGTGGCCGCTCCCGACCACTGCAGCCTCGCCTGCTGAGCTCCAGGGATCCTTCCGCCTCAGCCTTCCGAGTAGTCGGAGTTACAGGCATGCGCTACCATGCCTGGCTGATTTTTTTTTTTTTTTTTTTTTTGAGTTGGAGTCTCACTCTGTTGCCCAGTGATTTTTTGATTTATTGTAGAGATGAGGTCTCGCTGCCCAGGTGGGTCTCGACCCGCGGGCTCAGGCAATCCACTCACCTCAGCCTCCCAAAGGCGCGGGATTACAGGCTGAGCCACTGGAGCCCGGCTAGTATGGGTATTTTTGAGGGCAAGTGCATCATGAGGGTTTTTGTTTGTTTGTATGTTTTTGCTTTTGTTTGTTTCTTTGTTTATTCATGGTGTGCCCCTCTGTTTTCCTTCTTCTTTCTCTTCATCTTCCTTTTATCTCCCTTCTCTGTTTTCCTGTTCTTTTCCTTTTTCTTATATCATTTTGCTTTCATACCTATGCCACCACCACATGGACAGATTGTAAGAGGTTGGGAAGTGGGTTCCAGGAGGCCCACGCACCTGTCCACAGATACTATAACCTGCAGATAGCTTCTGAACCACAGCTGCCCCATCACACCTTAATCAAAACTCAAAACTGAAAAAGCACAGACCTCTCCATCCCCAGTCAGGCTTCAAAATTGAACAAATCCAGAGGATCTACATAAGGAAGAATAGGGAATTGAACAAACAGAAGTGAAAGCTATACCCCCTATCACTGAGCAACAGAATTAAAGAAGGGGGGAAGGGGGAAGGAAAGCATCACAAATGAAAAAGAATCAAAGGAAGAACACAGGTAGCATACAGACTCCTGGGAAGACAGCATCTAAGAATACAGACTCCAGAACTAAAACAATGAAGAGCCCCCAGAACAACTGGTCTCAAACCACAAACCCAGACATCAAGACATTAATAGAATGAATAGAAATGAGGAGAAACAAGAGGAAAGAATGAAGGAGTTGAAAACTGAGAAGATGCCAATAAAGAATATAATAAACTAAATAAATAACAAACTAACAAGCATGGAAAGTAGAATTAACCAAGCAGAGGAAAGAATCTCAAAGCTTAAGGACTAAAATATGAAACTAATTCAAACTGTTAAAAACATAGAAAAGAAGCTTAAAAAGATGGAACAAAGCTTTCAAGAGATGATTAATTGGTATTCCTGAGGCAGATAGAGAAACTGAGACCACGCTGGAATAAACATTCCATGAAATTATCTAAGAAAACTTCCCTCATCTCATCAGAGATGTGACCATACAAACACAAGAGATTCAGAGTACTCCTGCAAGAAATCAAATGAGAAGATCAACTCCTGGACACACAGTAATTCACTTACATAAAGAAGATAAAAAAGAGAAATCCTAAGCCCAGCAATAGAGAAAGGTCAGACTACTTACCAGCTAAGACCAATGACAATAGCAGCAGACTTATCTACAGAAACACTACAGGCTAGAAGCAACTGGAGTCCAATATTTAAAGTTCTCAAAGATAAACAATTCCAATCAAAGATTTCCTGTTAAGCTAAGCTTCATCAGTGATGGAGAATTCAAATCCTTCCCAGACATTCAATCCCTAAGAGTTTACACAGCCTCCAGGCCAGCTCTACAAGAAACACTTAAGAAAGTATTAAACACAGAAGAAAGGAAAAAAGGACAAGCATGTTCTCCCCAGGAATGCAAGGAAAAGATTGAAAATACACACATATATCAACACAAAATCAAAAGAAAATCAAAAAACAAATAAACAAACAACAATAAACCTTATATGAACCTCATGACAGGGATAAACCCTCACATCTCAATAATTAGCCTGAATGTGAATTGACTAAATGCACCACTGAAAAGACATAGAATAGCAAATTGGATTTAAAAAATGTAATGCAACAATATGCTGTCTCCAGGAGATTCATCTCATCAGAATGAACCTTCACAGACTCAAAGTAAGAAGACGAAAAATGAATTTTCAGGCAAATGGAACATGAAAGAAAGCAGGAGTTGTGATCTTAATATCAGACAAAATGTCCTTTAAACTATCAAACATTTAAAAAGATACAGACGGTCACTACATAATGATAAAAGATTCAATCCATCAATAAGAAATATCCATCCTAAACATATATGCACCCAACATTGGAACACCAATCTTTATAAAGCAGCTTCTAGGTAAACTAAAAAACAATATTGACTCTAACACTATTATAGCTGGGGACTTAAATACCCCACTAACAACCCTGGATAGATCATCAAGGCAAAAATTTAACATGGAGATCTAGAACCTCAACTTGACGCTTGACTTAATTGATACCTACAGAACACTCCACCCATCAACCGCATAATATACATTCTACTCATCACCATATGGAACATGTTCCAAGATTGACCACATTCTCAGCCATAAATCAAGCATAAACAAGTTTCATAAGATTGAAATGCTGCCATGCACCGTCTCAGACCACAGTGGAATAAAAATAAATATCAACACCAAAAAAGCTACCCCAAAACCCACAGACATGTACACTAAACAGCATGATGCTGAACAACTCCTGGGTCAACATGGAAATCAAAGCAGAAATTAAAAGATTTCTGGAAACAAATGAAAATAAAAACACATCTTACCAAAAATTCTGGGCTGCCGTGAAAACAGTACTGAGAGGGGTATTCATTTCTTTATAAACACACATCAGGAAAATGGAAAGCTCAAAAGTTAACAGTCTAACAAATTGCCTAAGGGAGCTGGAAAGATAAGACAACCAAAATCCTAACTTCAGCAGAAGAATCCAGATCACCAAAGTAAAAGTCCAAATACAGGATATAGAAGACAAAAATATCATAGAAAAAAATCAATGAAACAAAAAGCTGGTTCTTTGAAAGGATAAACAGAATTGATGGACCCCTAGCCAGATTGACAAAGTGAGAAAAAGTTCAAATAAACACAATCAGAAATGCAAAAGATCAAATGGCAATGGATCCTGAAGAAATACAAAAACTTATCAGAGATTACTATGCACACCTTATGGAAGCAAACTTGAAAACCTAAATGAAATAGAGGATTTTCTGACATCACACAATCTCCCAAGATTGAAACAAGAAAAAATTGAGGTATTACATAAACCAATAACAACCCAGGATATCGACTCCATCATAAGAAAACTACCCTCAAAAAAAAAAAGTCCTGGATCAGATGGCTTTCCAGTGGCAATTACATACAAGGAGGAGCCAATACCAACCCTACTGAAAGTATTCCAAGCATCAAAAAAGAAGGAACTCTCCCCAAATCATTTTATGAGGGTAACATCACACTGATACCCACTGGGAATAAAGATCCAACAATGAAAGAGAACTACAGGACAATATCCCTAATGAACATAGATGCAAAAATACTCAACAAGATTCTAGCAAATTGGATCCAACAACACATCTAAAAAATCACCCACCATGACCATGTTTATCCCTGGGATGCAAGGCTGCTTCAACATCCAGAAGACCACAAATATAATTGCATACATCAACAGATATAAAAATAAGAATCACATGATTAGATGCTGAAAAAGCTTTTGACAAAATCCCTGAACACCTAAGCATAAAGGGAATGTACCTCAGAATATTAAGAGCCACCTATGATAAACCTATAGCTCACATATGGCTAAATGGACAAACATTGAAAGCACTTCCCCTGCAAACTAGAACAAGACAAGGCTGCCCACTTTCACCAAAACATTTAACATCTACAAGGAACTCAAACGTGCTGAAAAGAAAAAAACAAACAGTCCCATTACATTGTGGGCAAAAGACATGAACAGACACTTCTCAAAAGAGGACATATGAGCAGACATCGATACGTGAAAAAGTGCTCAGCCTCACTAATCATCAAACAAATGCAAATTAAAACAACACTGAGATACCAACTAACTCCAGTCAGGATGGCCATTATCAATAACTCAAAAAACAACAGATGCTGAAGAGGATGCGGGGAAAAGGAAACACTTCTGCACTATTGGTGGGAGTGTAAACTAGTACAACCTTTATGGAAAACAGTGTGGCAATTCCTAAAAGATCTAAAAATCGACTTTCCATATGACCCCACAATCCCGCTACTGGGAATATAACAAGAGGAACACAAATCACTCTATGAAAAAGATACCGGCACACTCATGTTCATTGCAGCATTATTCACAATAGCAAAAACATGAAACTAATCATACTGTCCATCGAAAGTGGAATGGATTAAAAATATGTGGTACATATACATGATGGAATATTACGTGGCTATAAAGAAGGACAAAATTATGAACTTCACAGCAACTTGGAAGGATTTAGAGTCTATAATACTCAGTAATCTATCACAAAAACCAAGAAGTGAGTACCACATGTTCTCACTCATAAGCAGACCCTGAACAATTATCATAATACTATAAGAAAGGGATTGGCAGTAGTGGGAAATTGCTGGGATGGGGAGATAGCACAGTTCATCAATAAGAGTAATTGATCTCAAAGCAGGTGAAGTGAGAACCAAAGTGAGGCTCACACTTACCTGTACAATGAAAATTTGTATACCTAACCGTGAACCGTACCCATCTTTAAAAGAAAAATTGTTTTAAAAAGGCTAAATCTACTATAATAAAAGGTAAATAAATGGGTATTCTTTGGTAGAGACCTACATGACTAATCTTTGGTCTTAATTTTTCACTTGTGATTGTTTTAGCATCACATGCAAGAGTATTATTTAGTCCAGAATTTTTCAAAATATGTTTCTTAAAGTAATATTTTCAAAGGTTATTAGTAGATGCTGATGGTGGGGAAGCACAGGAAAAAATGTCTAAGATTTAAGGAACTGTTGGATTAAATAAAAATCCATGAAATTTTCTCTCTGAAGGAATGCTTGAAACCTAACAGAGGTTCTATTTAGTTCACCCATTATTATCTTCTTACTAACTGCAGTTCAATGACACACATGTGCTTTTTGTCGTTCTAACTGATGTCTCTTCTAAGAGACAAAGCTTGCAAGTGGTGACACAGAGAAATAGGTACCAGTCAGATGGTTTATATTATGATTTTACATGTAGACTGGGTGAATTATCTACAGATACGGTTTAGATAGGGTAGTTACATATACACATTCCACTTTACAGACTAAAGAAAACAATATTTTAATTTATACCTATGTCAATATTGTACAAACCTTTATGATGATTAAAAAATTCTGAATGATAGTTAAAAACAGAAACTTTGAGGCCTTAGGCTAGATATCCTGATTCAGAACCTGTGGATGAGGTCTCCAGGAATAAACAATTTTAACTTTTTTTTTTCCCCGAGGTTCTTATTAAGAAAAGGAGAGAGAGAAAAGCATCGATTGAGACAGATAATGGAGTCTGGTGAGCCTAATTTAGCTCTACTTTATTGATAATGCATTTTATTAATTCTCACCTACAACAAAATTCATGCTTTACAAATTTTCTGGGCTGTAGTAATCCCTCTGAGACTTAGAACATCCTAAGATGTGTAAGTCTGATGATATATACAATTTTACTTGATGTCTCCAGATGGTGCACATTATATTTCTTATGGCATGTGAATTTTTAATTTATTTTTTTAAATTAGAATATTTGTGGTTACATCTATGGTAGGGGCATATGCCTACTTAAACTTACACATACATAAGTACAGAGAAAAAGAAATAAACAAATGCTTTTTTTTTGACAACATTTACTCATTACATGCAAAATAATATCATTTCATTCTATGATAGCAGGTTATATATTCCTTAAATATGAATATTTATAAAATGAAGGCCTGTTCTTCGACTGTAAACATTTCTGCTACTTTATTATGTTGCAGGGATAGAGGCCTTCTTAAATATGACTCCATCTTTGTAACATGGAATTCTTTTAAATATGGAGAATATTCTCACTGCTTGTCTAAATATAGAGGAGAAGGAAACTCTGTGGAAGCCATGAAATAACATTATAATATAGTTTTTAACATTTTTACTTATCCAAAAATTAATCCGTGGAAAAGCCCTTTAGTGATAGGAACCAAGCTAGTTCTGAATATTGGCAAGATGGAGACCAAGATGTAGGGTCCCTACCATCACAGGACTCATATCCTTGTGTAGAAGATGAACATATAAAAACATGATGGCCAGGCTCAGTGGCTCAGCCTGTAATCCCGCGCCTATGGAAGGCTGAGGTGAGTGGATTGCCTGAGCCCGCGGGTTCGAGACCCGCCTGGGCAGCAAGCCCTCATCTCTACAATAAATCTAAAAATCAGCCGGGCATGGTAGCGCATGCCTGTAATTCCGGCTACTTGGAAGGCTGAGGCGGAAGGATCGCCAGAGCGCAGCAGGTCGAGGCTGCGGTGGCCTAGAGCAGCCACTGCACTCTAGTCTGGGTGACAGAGTGAAACTCCAACTAAAAAAAAAAAAAAAACATGATGGAACAAACTCCGAAGAAGTGAGCAACTCAAAAGATCTCAGAAAGGACACAGCCTTAAAGAGGAGCAATGGAGGCAAAGCAGGAGCTCACTTCTGGAGAAGAAAAAGAGTAGCCTTCATGGACACAGTAGGGGGAGTGTGGAAGTTGGATCTGACTCATGTAGATGGTGATGACAGAGCAAGAGAAGCACGAAAGTGACCACATGTTAAGATGAAAAGGAAGACTGAAGTCAAGTAATGGATGAAATGCATTAAAAGTATTTAAGGTGAATTTGGGCCATATCCTGCAGGCAATGAGGGGGTCAAAGATTTGCTAAAAGCATGATATGGTGGGATGGGGTTAGGGGGTGGGAAAAAGATACAAATTAGAAAGAAGCTATAATATAAGGTGCAAGATATGTTGAGGGTTTAGCCTAGAGCATCTGATCAGTAGTTCTTCATCTTAGCTGGACATTTAAATCAGCTGAAGAGTTAGAAAAATGTGATTCCCTGACTTAATTCAGTAGACTATGAAAGGGGTGAAACCAAGGCATCAGTACTGTTTAGAGCTCTCTAGGTGTTTGTAGTGTGCAGCCACAATTGAGAAGCGATTGGATTGTGGGTTCTGTTGGGCTGAATAAATGATACATTCAGGTGATGAGAGGTAAGAAAATATCATGATTGATTCCTGAAATTTCTTGCTGAAAGATCTGTGAAAAGAGTGAAGGATTAACACCAATGGGAAATGCGAGAGAACAGCTAAATATTGTGAACATGATTATGAGCTCGTTTTAATATTTTAAACTTAAAGAAATGCATTTTACAATATTGTAGAGATTCTTCCTACACTTGTTTGTGAAATTTTGTTAGTTTGGGAGAAGGAGAAAAGCCCTTAAAGACATAAGAAAAGAAAGGCAGAGAAGAATTGAAATATTAAGATCTCTATCAGTAAGGTCTTTGATTCTCCAACCTCTAGAAAGAGCCTGTTTCTTCGCTTCAGCCTGAAGGTTTTTAACAGTTATTTAGCGTCTATTTCAACAAATAATCGCATATTCATTCTATGAGCTAGGTTTTGTGATAAAGTCTCAGTAAAGAAAGGTAAATCTTAGTCTCAATTTCACATAAAGCTTATTTACCTGTCAGACTCTGGCCCCTTGCATCTCTGGTCTTCACTCAGTCAGTGTCACTCAAGCTTGGCAGGCTTTACCCATCCAAAACTGGATGATTCTTACAATGGAAAATTAAGACAAAGGAAAGATCTAGAATTAAACCACTATTTATCTCCTGTTGCTGAAGGGTATCAGAGGATACCCAAACAGGGCAGGTAAGATACTGTGAAAATACGGGTAGAGGAAGAAGAGCTCAAGAGGGATTTATTTGCCTCCAAATGCTATCTACATATATAATCCTAATAAAGTTAGGATTATCCCAGTGAGATAACATAAGATTTTTCTAAGTTATACAAAGTGTTAAAACAACGACAATAAAGACTACCGGAGTGCCAGTTACATGGAATAGTAACATCTCAGCTTCTAGTCTAGCATCCAATGGTTACATTCCACAGTCAAGTGTTCACAGAAGGATTCATGTTTAATAAGTGAATAATAATAAGATAAACTATGCTGATTCTTTGCATTTTTGTGTGTTTAAGCTATACTTTGCCTTTTCCCAAGCACTATTACACTAATATTTTATGTATTTGCCTTGTTTTAAATAACATGTTTCCTTTATCATCTCCAGTTTCAAATATTTCTATATTCCTAAGACTTGCATATACTTAAAATTTTGTGTGATGTTTAAAGTGTTCAGAACACAAAGAGGTACAATCTTTTTGAAGGAATAATGGTAATAGCCAAAGTCAAATTTAGCAGAAAGTCAAAGTAAAAGATGTTTAAGAATGGCTGTGGCTTAATATTGATTAAACATGTCTTAGCTCAAAGCATTAACATTTAATAAATGATTACATTTAAAAAGCTCAAAATCTTGAACAGCTTCAAGAAAATATGGCAGACTTTTTTTTTCAAACTATGTGCAAACAGCCAGTAAATTCTATTTAGATTAATGATATAACAGAATTGGCATTTGATCATAATGGAAACGACATAGGCTTTAAGAGATTACTTTTTCTAAAGAAATTAAGGGATATAATACAAACCTACAGCAGCTTGGCCATCACATGTCACAGAGATTCCAATAAAATTAAAGAAATACAGATATATCTGCTAGTATTTTTAAATGTCCTTAAAAGTATAGCAAGACATGAAACAGAAATGAGAAATAAATATACAAAAACAAGAGAGTAAATTATTAACATAACCCAAAAGTAATAAAATAAAAATCAATTAGAATTTCTGAGTGGTCAATAAATTTCATGATACAACATAAATGTAGACTAATATTTTAGCAAATTAATAATTTTCAAGTTATGAAATATAATAAAATCTCAATTTCAACAATAAAAATACAAATTCTTTCCTAATGAAAAACAATAAATACATGCAATACATATGAAGAATATCTTAAAATAATACTACAAAACAGTTTCAACAGTTTCTTAAGAATGTAGAATATTCAAAATAAAAATAATTTGGGGGAATGGGAAGGCTGATTGTTTTGAAGGTGTCAACTGTTTACATATTTATTTAGAAGCTTAAAACTGTCCCCATCTAAGCATCATTGGGAACTGCTGGATACTTACCAAAATATTCCAATATGTACCTTGCATATGATAGTACAGTGCATTATAAAGAAAACATTAAAAAATAGAAGTCATGAAGCTTATCCCAAAGCGGTACAGTAACAACAAATATAAAAACATAGTTTTAACTTCCATGTCATAAACCTAAATAACACCTAAATAAAATAGTAATAATAAAAATAGTGGAAGAAACTAAAAACTAATGGAGAATCAAATATATATTTTTAAATACACAAAAATAAGAGAAAATTATCATCTTGCAAGCTATGAACATAGTTGTAATTGCAATAGAAAAGATATATGGGCATTTAAAAAATTTAAAAACATTTATATTGAAAGATATATATAACCCTAATTGCTATACAATAAACTTGAAAAATATTTTCAGAACATAAAACAGAGAAAATATTTGTATATCTGTTGTGCACAAGCCTCATTTATACTAAGAAAATAAACATTCCTCTAAATATTAATGGACTAAAAAGTTAACAAAAGAAGAGAACTTTATGCATGTATCTATTCAACAAATATTTACTGAGTACATACTATATGGTAAGCCCCGTTCTAAACTTGAAGAAAAAGCAGCAAACAAATAAACAATAAGTATTGCTCTTATGTGGACAGATAAACAGTACAGAAGTGTGGTTTTATATATTAGAGGGTCATAATTGCCATGGAGAAAAATATTTCTGGGAAGGAGGATAAAAAACATAGGTAGTGGAGGGAAAAAAAAACTATAGTTTATAGCTTTCAATTAAAAATGAATAGAGAATGACAATAATTTTATATATAATAATTTTGATTTGAAATAATACATAGTTGCTTTGAAAATATAAAAAGTTAATTAATGACCATCATTCATGAAAATGCACGATGATAAATTTTTTTAGAAAGAAGAGTGGTAGTATATTTATCAGAATTCTTAAGACTGTTTCTCACACTTCACTCAGAAATTTCAATCCTGGAAAATTATCTGGAGGACATAATCAGAAATACAGAAATAACTTTTAGGAACAGTAGAGCTCAACTCAGTTTTATTTACAATTGTCAAAATTTGGAAGCAAATTTGGAAAGCTGATGTTCATTAATATTTACACAGAGTTCAATACTGTCATTATATACATATTTTTGTGATCATTAAAAATTGTCAAGTCCTTTAAATATAGAAAATAATATTGTATTGCATATAAAATTTTCTTCAATTATCTTTATATATACAAACATTTGTAAACAAAACAAAAGGATTTCATGAAATAAAATATATAGAAATAAGATGACAAGATGACAGCCTTTCTTTTCTAGAATTACAAATTTTTATAGTGGATGAGATTATACAATCTCCAAGTATAGCCTCTCGACTAATTCAGAACCATTCCACATTATACCTAAAAAGAGTTAGACTTTCTTTAGCTAATGTCAGAAAAAAAATAGACTTGTACATAGCTTTAGCCTTATTCCACAAATCTCCCACAGTTTATCTAGCTAAATTACAAGTTCCCGATTGGGAACCTGTGGGAGGATATCAGCAAGGTGACTTGCCAAGTTTGTCTGCCCAAATAGGATTTTTCCAAATAAACATTCTATGATATTAGCAGTTTCTTCCAGGGACACCATGGATGAGGTCAATGCCATGTTCTGTCACAACACATTCCCCTGAGCACAGTGGCTACCCCTTGTGAGTGAGACAGTCACCTCTTTTCCATCTCCTTGTTAAAGTCTTCCTCACCTTTTAGACTATGATTTGAATCTTCTTTATTCAATAGTAAAAATAACAATGTAAAATACAAGCACAGCAATAACAACAACACAAACATCATAAAAGATACATAATTGAGAAACAACTAATGCAGATACTTTACAAATATTAATTCTGTATGAATCCCTCTGTACCTCAAACCACAGGATAGGTATTTTTATTTCTCTTTTCCAAATTAGGAAACTGGTATTCAGGAAGACAAAATAACTTGCCACAGTAACACCACTACAAATTTAGCTCAGCCAGAAGTTGTCCTTGGACCTGAATGAAGACAAAACTTGTGTTTTGTGGTTATTTCTCCCATTTTTCCACATCATCATAGCCTTCCTAAAATCCTTCAGTTGAATAAAACTTCTCTCTTCCTTGTTTCTCAAATGTACTTTAAACTGGAGTTTATAGATTTCCTTGTATCATGGGTATTTAAACCTTTATTTCTCGTACCACCAGGCCATATCATACGCATACACACAAACACAATCAGTACACAGAAGACAATATTTGCTCCATAGATACTGTAAGCATAAAGTGTATCTCAGTTTAACTATCACCAGTTAGCCTTTTTTAGCATGTTAAATTTCAATATGAAAGACAGCGTGGGTATGAAATTCCTGGAACATAACATTAAAGACCAACCCTAAGGATGTAGGGCTGTGAAGAAGGCAAGAGCAGTGAAAACGGAAAGAGCAGTACTTTTAATACTTCTGAAGGAAAAGAGTATATAAATCCTAGGAGGTGCTACATTTTACTATTGTAGTTATTGGCATTATAGAATACAGTTTCAAGTGGCCTTTTTTCAAATCAAATGTCTTTACAAAAATGGGACTATAACTGTACAATGTGGTAAATTTTCAGTTTCTAATGAATCGTGAATGCTTGCCAAAACATGTAGATTTTGAAAGAAAAGTTTCACCTCTTTCTTGATTTACTACAAAGTAAATCACAGGTAAGTTGGTGTTGCATTTGACCACAAGGTCAAGAATTAGACATACAAATTACCAAAAGAAAAATAGATATTATATCCCCTTTCCTGGGAAACATTGATCATGACCCTGAGAGGATTTGAAAGGTTTTCAAACAATTATGAAAGTTTTTACTCTAAGAATAGTTCCATGAAATCATTGTCATGTATGGAAAGAGAATTACATTCACTTAACAAGTTGACAGGAAGGTAGGCAAGCATGAGTGAATGAGGTTTGTATAAAGAATAAATAGTAGACACTGAACTAACACAAAACCAAATACCCAAAAAAGGTTGTTCTAATTAGTTAAATATTTCTTGTTAGGTGAGTGCTGAATCCAATGTTGAAAGGAAATATTTTGGCCATTCATAAGAAGACTTCCTTCTAAAGGCAATACTTTAATTCACGGTAAATCAATAACATGTCTAAGCATATTAGATATGGAATATTTGAGTCAGTCCACAAAGAGAGTCATAAAATTGTCCTTTGGTCTTTGAGGAACATGCTTAAAACTGAGAAACAACAATCTATGTATAATAAGCATTATACTGGCAAAAACATGCTAAACAATTTCCTTATAATTTCATTAATATGATATAAGATGCTTTGACTAATTAATTCAACACATACTTTTTAACATTATCATTTAGTCCACTAAATCAGTTTTCTCCCATTAATAATTTGCCTTCACACCACTCCAATTATTCAACAGCTGTGATAAATTTTATCCCTGTCTCATATCTCCTTTATGTTTTTGTATATATCAAGCCACTTGCTCATTTTAAGTTATAGCCTCATAATTGTCATACCTGCCTCCAATCTGATAGAGTAACACTGACCATTCTATTCTCTTGCTTAAAATTCATCACTACTGGTTTGAAAAACAAATGTCTTAGTATCCAATATCCTCTGTGATTTTCTTCTTGTCTACCACTCTAATTCATCACTCTTTGTCGCACTCTCACTGAACTATTTTCATTTCCCCCTGATTCCCCATGATATTTCACACCTCATGTCTGTTCTTTCCATTGTCCTCCAGGCCTCCCTACTTGGCTATTTCCAAGCATCGTTCAAGACTCAACACAAGTCTTATCTCCTCTGGGAACTGATCTCTAACCATTCCATCATCATCAGATAGCATCAACCAGCCTGCTGTGTGGTTCTTCTCTTGCTTCTTTTCATTTAAGCTTAGCTAGACCTGAAATTCAAAGCTTGTCTTTACGAGGGATGAGTTATTTACCCTGAGCAAAGTCATGTCATTAGGCTTCAGGTATCACATTTGTATAATAAATATCATAATGACATAATATAAAAAGTAAAGTGCATTGCCTGGAGCATTCAGTTCCCTTCTGTTCTGTGCTCACTGTTTCTACCTCTAAAATAATACTGATGAGACTGCTTTGCCATAGTTTATTTTTTCTTGGTACCCAAATAGACTCTGAAGTTCTTGAGAGAAGATGCATAGCATATTACTTCACTCTGTATCTCAGCATCTAATCTAGAGGTACTAAAACTGACACCTATTTGTCACCTGAGCATTCACCAAGAGCTAATGCTGTGTTCAAGTTTATGGATTAGATGTTATTCAATATATTTTTCCCTTTGTCTTGTTAGTGGACAAGAACATGTAAGGCAGAGACCATAGGGGTAAAGCGTTACATAAAGAGGAAAACTGAGTAAACTGAATACCATTTAGTGAACACAGACCAAGTCATGGGATTTCAGAAGAGAAAAAATACCTCTACCTTAATAAGGTGGGAAAATGGGGGGGAAAACAGAGGTGGAAGTAATATAAAGGAAATGGGGAAGAGTTTTAGAAGTCCGTCACGTTTGAGTTGAGACTTGGAAAGTTCAGTTTTGAATACAGAGATTTCCAAAAGGCAAAGTTAAAAATATGAGGCAGAGGGATAAAAATGAAAGCACAGTGAGGGAAATATTGCTCCTGTTTAGTCACCAAAAATAGGTCTACTAGATTCAAGTTCACTATAGCAAAATTGGTTAGTGTTTTTCACTAGCGGACATGAAGCCAGGATTCATGGTTCAGGGGCTTAACTGCATTTGGGTATAATGAACATCAGAATTTTTTCTTAAGTATAACAGCTACATGACAGGATTAATTTATCAGTGTGGTACTGGCACCCTCAATTACTTGAATGAACCAGTGGCTGATATAGCCATTGTTCACTGATTAATAATTAAGGTGGAGAAAACTGAACAATTTTGAGAAAAACTTTCTACAGTTATCTTAAACCCCTTAAAGATAGAAAGTACAGAAATAATCTTCTAAAGAAAGAAGTAATTCTTTTCTTGATGATATCATTTAAATATAACACTCATACTACATTCAAATGTGAATAGGAACAGAGTATTACCTCATCTGATGAATGGAAGAAGCTATTTTTCCACCATTCACTGGCATGAGAAAGAGCAAAACTCCTGGAGGAAATTAGCAAATCTTAAAGGTGTGGATGACATTCTGTAGTACTGCTTGTCCAAAAAAAATGACACAAATTATGGTACAGAACACTAAAGCCAAACGGCAGCAGACACTCGCTCCATGGCAAAATGCACTTTTTTCCAGGGATTAATCTCCAAACATGCCAGTATTTTAGTGTAAGTTTGTAGTACATTACAAGTTACACTAAGGAGTCAGTTGAATCTGTCTCTTTCTCTCTCTCTTAAATAAACACACATACACAGAGGAATTTTCCACTGGAGAACATAGAAAAACAGCTTCTTATGTTCCATAAAACAATTGTATATTTAAAATGCCTTTCCCATATGTATATTGTTTCAGTGATTGTATGTGTTTTGGGTGAAATTAAAAGTGTCACAGATAATAATCTGAAAGCAAATGTTAACTATATTCACAACATAAAGACAAATACTGTGTTTTTTTTTAATGCTAGAGCAGGATAACCAAAATTATCTAAAATAGTATCTAAAACGAACACACTGTGTGTTGTGTGGCAACTTAAGAATTAATCTTTGTGCTGGACTCGGTGGCTCAGCTGTAACCCCAGTGCTTTGGGAGGTCGAGGTAAGTGGATTGTCTGAGCCCATGGGTTCGAGACCTGCCTGGCCAACTTGGCAAGACCTCATCTCTACAATAACTCAAAAATTAACCAGTTGTGGTAGCGCGCGCCTATTTCCAGCTACTCGGAAGGCTGAGGCGAAAGGATTACCAGAGCCTAGCAGGTCAAGGCTGTGGTGGCCAAGAGCGTGTCACTGCACTGCAGCCTGGGCAACAGAGTGAGACTCCAACTCCAACTCCAAAAAAAAAAAGAATTAGTCTTTGTATACAAATACATAAGCAAAAGCATAGGAATGCTAAAGGCAAACTCCCACTGACTGACCCACTAGGTACAAGAAACCCAGTGCTGATGACTCCTAATATTTATAGGGGATAATGGAAAATATTTTAATTTTAATTTATTTTAAAACCAGAAGAAAAAAGGACTATATAATATTGAATATATAACAATAAATCCAGCCGAGATTGTATTCATCTTTTTACCAACACAGGCGTATAACAAATTTTTAAAACATTGTTATTATGTAGAAATGGACTTAAGAAGGAAAAAGTAACTATGACACTTGCAAATAGAATGTAGTCCTGCCTAGAGTAACTGCTGGTGCTGAAAGAAGGGAAATGTTGTTAGAGCATAGAGACTCCTCAACGTTGTTTTGTAATATTTTACTTACTTAAAATATTTTTAGTAGACACAACGTAATGAGATTTGATATATGTCTTTTGGGTATACACAAGTATACTATGCTGTCACTATCATTTTTCTCTATATTGTAATAACTCCTAATTAAAATGTCACTAATTAATCCTTTTGATTCAATGATTAATAACTACTTATTGGATTTTATAAAGATACAATTTTGAAATTTCTTTTTAAGAGAAACTTAGTTAGTTTGAGCTTCATAGTTTGTTTTGTTTTTTTTAATCTCTGAAATGAACAAAATTTCCTTGGAAGGAAATGTTTCATTTCAAGAGAAATGTGATTTTAATTTGCAGACTTGTTCTACTAGCCAATGCATTTGACAGTTGGCTTTTTTTAAAAAATCATGTTAGTTACAGGATTTTTTTTAAAAAGGGTATTAATGTTTTCTAATAAAGTTGCTGTGGCAAAAAAAGGTGAGGATATTTTTGCCAAATTTTCTTATTTCAAGATGTATTATTTTGTTCTAACTCCAGAACTTAGTAAGAACAAACTTAGAAACATAATAGAGAAGGAAAAATGCAAAAGCTATTTAAAAATTAAAATCTATAAAAATGAGTGTCAAAATTATATAAAACAAGGAGGTTGGTATATGACAATTCAGCTAGGTACATGTTACAAATCAAACTTTTTTTTTCTAATATATTGCCTGTTATCAATTAGAAAGAGTCTATTCAGTAGATTGTAAGCTCCCTGAAGAGAAGTCTTTTGTTTTGGTCATTTCCTGACCTCGCATGTAGAATAGCATCTTGCATAGAGAGAGTATGTTTTGAATTTATGTGTGCCAGATGAACCAATCAACTAGGGTTAAGCTTCATACAGAAGGTAGGATTCACGTCATGAAATTGTTATTGATAGTAATAATTTCTGCTGGAATCACAGTATGACTACTTTTGTAAAAGGTAAAAACAATAGAATTATCTCTCTGTAACTAGTACGAAATCTCTGCAAACGTAGCTGTATTCAATGAGAAAAATCTAAAGAACCTTGAAAGGTCAAGACTATCTGGAATGGTAAGTGAAAAGACAGGAAGAACAATCCACACAGGAAGAACAGAAATAATTACATTCTTAGAGCTATTTCTCAAAAGACAGCACAGAATGCAGATGGTTATGAAAAAATGCAGCCCACAGATGATATTAAGATGGCGGCACAGATGCAGAGAGAAATGTTTGTCCATCTGACTGTATAATGTGCTGAAAATAACACGGAGTTTTCAGAATTATGCATTCAAACTAAAAAAAACGAGTATCTATGCCCTAAAGTGTAATTAAATGTCAGGATGTTCAAGGGTTTTTGTTTGTTTGGTTGATTTTTATATTTAAAATACATTAGGTAGAAGTTAAGATCAATCTTTTATCAACACTAGTGGAAGAATACTAGCAATATGAATGTCTAAGTATGTGTGTTTGGCATCAAACAAGGAACAGAATGGAAAAACAGTAAAAGAGAGAAGGGGTGGTGAACATCTGGGGTGGTTTCTTTTCTAGGAACAGGAACGAGGTCATATCCCACCCAGTGAGAAGAAGTGACCCCCTAAAAAATGTAAGTGATCTTGCTTGACCTGTGACGCGAGCATGGGGATGACCTTGGCTGTTTAACTGCAATGTGTGTTTCTTGTTAGAAAAAGTGAGAGAGTTGTGCTCTGCCATAAAAGAATGTGAGGGATATGAAGGTGCTGAAAAGCAGAAGAAAGAAGTGGAGAATAGGGAACTTGATGGAAGCTATGGAAAAATGAAATATTAAGTTGACCCTGTCTTTTAAAGGTGTTAGGTAGAAGAGAAAGATAAAAGAAAATATGTATACTTCTTTATCCTTATACACACAGCAAACCTGGATTGTATTGCTGTTGTTCATTTATATGTGAGGATCATTTCTCTTTCTGATAATCTCTTCTGTTTGTCATTAAAATAATATTATTTACCTAGAAAGAAACAGGCCTTGGGCATATCACTACTGACTCTAAATATCCAACACTATTTTCCATGAACTCCTAGAGTCCCAAGTCTTAAATATAAATTTATATTAATTCAACTTGCAGTTCTTTCACGGATAATAATACGAAGTCAATGCCTTTATCCAATGCTTGAATTTTTAGTTCAATAAGATAAGTGGACTTTCCACTCAAAGCAGCTGAAAAATTCCCCTATTATAATATAAATGAGAGCAAACTTTAAATGTCTTGACCTACATAAACGTATAACAGTTGTTTCATCTTTTAAAGTCTCTTTCATCCCTTTTTCTCCTCCAGCTCTCTTTATTCCTTCAACTCCCTTGGGATCGTCTCTACAGAGCCCCATTATTTAAATAAGAATGCACCCAGCAAACAGCTGTGGAAGGGAAAAGTTGGATTGAAGTTCAAGGCCAAACCAAGGCAGAAACTTTGGGTACAATCTCAAATCTGTTGTTGTCAGGAAAACTGAAGCACTTTGAGTTTTAATATTTGTTATAAATGATGGTGATTTAGTGTTTGTTAAACCAATTTTATTGTGGAAATATAGGGAAGATTTACATTGGGAGGATTTGCATTGTTCCAGTCTATTTATAATTTTAAAAATCCCATTTATTCAGTAATTGGTTATTAGTCAAGGGTTCTGTTTATCTATTTCAAAAGTCCTTGATTCAACCTTTACAGAGCCATGATTTTTTAATAGTCCAATGAACTCAAAGAAACAGAAACTTATTTTTTAAGATGCTGCCTGTATGAACAGAGGTGAAACTATTAATAATTTGTTAATAAAAATAAAACTAAAAATGATAAGCCTTCCCACTGTGCAAATATTCTAATGAAAATCTGAGGCATTGTTACTCTTTCAGTTACAAAAAATATTTAAGAAGAAAGTCAACTCCAGCCAATGATTTAGTTAAACCCTGGAAAGCACATTGGATAACAATTTCCTCTTGCTTTTTCTTTCCTCTGGGATTCCCTTCTGCAATCTTAAAGTAGAATGAACCACTTGACATTTAGTAGTTAAAACTAAATTTAATATTAAGAATATGGCATTGTTTTGAAATATACAAATAAAAGTCTTACTAGAAATAATTATCCAGTGACTTGTGGTTGCACTTATCTTAAATACTTATTTATCATCTCACCATGGATTTTCTGCCACGTGTCTTTTCCCTTGTTTTCTTTTTATCCTCCTGCTGCTCTCCACGAGAGGGCAGGCAGGGGCAAGGAGAAAGCACTCGTGTCAGGAAATCTGGTAAAAGCAAAACAAACAAACAAAAAAGTTTGATAGGACAGGAAGTAAAAAGTATTGTCTAAAACAAGATTTGAAGATATTCTGCAGATTTTAAAAATATTCTTTCATATCCCCATCTCTCCTTGATATGGAAAAATGAGGATTGGCACTTACTGTGAGCAATCTGAGTAAAGCGTTTTCTGTGTGTTTGGGTTCACTGGTGAAACATGAATGATCAAAGTTCAACATGTTACATCAATTTTTTTTCACCTGGCAAAATGAGTAACTGTGCCAGTTTTCAAACTATGTGTTTTTGTAGTTATTTCCTTTGACTCAAATAGTTATATTAAATAAATATTAATAATAATTCTTTATTTTATCCTGAGAAAAATTACTTCAAAATCACATTTATATATATATAGATACAGATATAGATACAGATAAAGATGTAGATATAGAAATGGATATAGATACAGATAAAGATATAGATAAAGAAATGGATATAGATACACATACATACATATATAACTTGGTATATATATGATCTAGAATTTGGAATGAAGATCTACATTTTACTTTAGACATGCAACTAATTTACTAGGGTACTATAGTTATATAAGCAAGTCAATTTTTCTACTGTGTCATAAATGAAGACTATGGTTCCATAGAAGTCGTATAGAAGATTCTATGACTTATACATGCTTTTTCATCAAAAAGGAGTTAAGAATATGCAGTGAATATGCAGTAAAATGGCACTATGGGTATATGGAGAGACTAAAAGAACAAGTCATTGTTAAAATATTGATTTTATTTTAAAATTCTGGGTAACAAAAATTTTAAAGCAACAAAAAAATCAAATATATTATTTTCTCCAGTAGTTCATAAATTCAAAAGACCTAACTGTGAGTAAAATATATTGTATGATTAATTCAAGCAAAAAAGTATAACTCTTGATCAAGGAAAACTTTAATGAATAATTAAGTCAAAGGTTATTCGAGTGTACCCTTTAATATTCTGTTTTATTAATTGACTTCCATTACTTGATTTACATTTTTTTCTGATTACTTTGTACTCATATTAAATGGAATCAAAATTTTGATAGGCACTGACATTGATCTTCATTAAATACAAAGTTTTGACATTTTTGGAGGAATTTTCTTATTTCAAACTAATAAATGGAAGGGTTTTGTATTTCAATGGCTGAAAGGAAGTCAGATTTTAGTTATATGAATCCAGGTTAACTTCATTCATGGATCAAAAAAGACCCCTTGGGGCTTACAAAATCTTTATTATTTTCGAGCTACAAAAAATAGTTTGGTAGAGAACTGGATAATAGAAAACATACTCTCTGTGATCAATTCACTTTGGGGTGATTTCCAGCTGTGAGACAGTCTCTCAAACTTAAAAGTTCTCTTTGGCCTGGAGCCCAAATTTACTTATAACTGAATATGACTGTGTAAAAAAAAAAGGCATTACAAAATATGGCAATTTTTGTTACCTTGCTAAAAAGTTAATATGATTTATGACACTATTAAGGATTGTTAATGCTTCAAATAGTTGGATTTTAATGTTTAGAATTAGCACAATTTAAATTTTCACCTACTATTTTAGATTGTGCTAATTCTCATAGGCTGAAGTGTATGTCCCTAAACTAAGACTTCTACTTTATTGTGCTAAGTATGCCACATTAGAAAGGGCTATTGGAGAAACATAATTTATACATGTAGTGCATAAAACATTATTAAAACAAGTTATAATCATCATAACAAAAGTAATAAGCTCTTTCTTTGTATTAAATAGTTCACCATTTTACATGGGTAAGTTACAATCACAAGAAATAAAAGCCACTGAAGCACACTGAATTTTGAGTTTTCATATTCAAACGTTGTACTTGTGTCTACATTCAAAATTATTCAAAAGTGAAATGATGATGAAGTGATTCAAAAAGAAAATAGAATAATTTTAAATGTGTAATTATACAACTCTCTCATTGCTAATAAGACAAATCTACCAGTAATGATGGTGATATTCACATATTAAAATATGTTATTATCAAGTCTAGTCACCCAACTCTTTTACAGTCTTGTAAGAGATAAAGACATAGCTTATGTTCCATTATGACAGATTGCTCTGGGACTTTAAACTGAGGGAATTCTTGTTTGACATGACTTATCTTCAAGTTAATCCCATTATTTGGAAGAAATCTTGAATCATCAGTTTTATCACATGGCAAAAGTTAAAATAGGCATTCAACTTTACTTATAATTATAGTTCAAAATATTTAAACTAAAATTGACAGTGGCAGTGATGGATTTTTTTTTTTTATTTAGATGGGCAACTCTGCCTAAAAATAAAAAATAATAGAATTATTTAATTGACTTGTTTTAAAGTTAATGTAGATGTTCTGAAATAAATCATTAAGGTATGCTAGATATTTTTTTCTTAACAAACCCTATGGGAAAAGATATTATAATTATGTAATCATATAATTGCATCAAAGTGAGGAATAATAAAAAATTTCCCTAGGCGATTGCTTCTATGCATATGGTTTCAATTACTATCTTCCAACTGACACTCAAATCTACACCTCCAGGTTTGATTTATCTTCCTGAGTCTCAGAATTGCAACTGAAATTCGGGTAACTCTCAATAAATGTGCCAACAAAGAAACTCAGTACCTGTCCTTTCAAATCCTTCCCAGGTCTCCATCTGAGTGCAAGTGTCAATTCATCAATTAAAAAATTTAAAAGACTAAATAAGACTCATCCCTTCTTCATCACCCACCTCTGACCAACCAGTGAACGAGTGTGATGGATTTTACCCTTTAATTCTCTCTCTAGTCAATCTTATTTTTTCCTAATGCCTAATGCTTCAGTCTAATTTAATTTTATTCCTACTTTCTAAATACCTGGAATTTCCCTAAGCTCCAATACTTCCAGGCTTGTTGGTCCTTCTTGTCACTGTACCTCTTCAGCTCTCCATTCATTACCCACATACTGCTAGCAAAATCTTCCAAAAGATCATGCTTATTCATGCCCCTGCTTAATTTAAGTAATATTTGTTCTCATAACTTCAGAATGGAGTAAATTCTGGTCACCTGGTATGTACATCCCTTAACCGTCAGACCCCTTGTATTCTTTACATAAACACCCATCACTCCAAACCATTGGTTGCTTTCTGAATACAGAAAATTTGTTGTATATGTATTGTTTTCTATTTTAAAATTTGTCCCGTTCTTTTCCTCTGCTGATTTTACTCTCATTCTTCTTCTTTAAGGCTTTGATCAAGTTTACCTCATTTGAGAAGACTTTTCTGAACTACCAAGATTGGATTTCCCTTTTATAGTAGTATCTGCTTAATATCTACCTACATTTGACATTTTGCACTATGCACAATAATTATTCATCTATTTGCTTATTTCAATTTACTGTAAGTTTCATAAAAACAAGATTTATGCCTTTGCATTCCTTTTCAAAAGAGCTTTCTGGATAATAGACCAAATGTTAAATAAATGAAATCATACAAATCCTTCTCTATTAAGCAAAGCCCTTTGATTTCCTGTATCTATAATATTATTATTGTAGTATATGCAATGAAAATTAACAACTAATATAATAAGTTTTATAGTTTACAAAGGATTTCCTATAGCTCTTGGAAGCAGACAATGTTTTCCACATTTTGTGGATAAAGAAGCAATATTTCACAATGGTTATGTAATTTGTCCAAACACATTCACTCAACGTATGGTAACATTAAGATTCAATCCAATTTATATTTGACTTCAAAACCGCAGAAGTGTAGCTGGTCAAGAGGAGTGATTGGCTTAAATTCACAACTTAAAAGCTTAGTGTTTCTTAATAATAGGCAACTTGACTACTCATCCCATTATCCTAGGTATTCAGGTATTGAGCTGAAATCAATGGTTCAAATAGCCACATCAAGCAATAGTTTGTCAGCAATAGTTCTTAGGGCAGTTATTTATCAAATGCTCAGTGTCAGAGACATAGCCTATTATGGAAAGACAAGTTCTGCTAAAAAAAATCCTTTGGGGGAACATCTTAATTACAACTACAGGCACACATAATGAAGAACCATCATTATCCTCACTGAGCAGTTTTACAGACAGGCAACATGAGTAGGGCCAACATTTTTTCCATAGGAGGACATCTCTAAATTTTTGAGTAGGTACCAATAAAAGATGATCACCAGAGGGGAAATATTTTATACTTTTTTTTTTTTTTTTAGCAGCTCTCTGTAGAAGCGCAATCTTCACCTATATCAAAAGAGTTACAAAACAAATTTTCTGGGTGGAAGAAACTAAGCCAATTTTGAAGTCCAGTGTCCTAGCCACAATAAAGTGTATCTTTCCCCATTTCCTCTGAGCTTCAGCATACAATCTCATCTAGCCAATGTATCTCAGGTGTTGTTTTCATTAAATTTTATTCTAAAAGACATATGCAGAATGTTAGACAACAAAGTTCCTTATTTACTACATTATATATAACATAATAATATATGTGTGTATAGATATGTGTATAGCTGTATGTGAATATACTCTCTCTAAAATAGAATATTAGAGAGAAAATAACTTTACTTATTGTTATATTTATTCCTTATCATTTTAGAGATAATACAAATACAGCTAAGAGAAGTTAACTGATTCATTCAAGGTCCGTCAATCAGTGAACAGCATACTATTTAATAAACATTGCTCTCCATTGGAAAGTATACTGTCTCCAGAGTCATCAGGAGTAAGTACTAATTCTCCTAATGTCATCATTCCAGGTTTCCAAATGAACACTGGATACATCTATACTATTTCTTCAACTTCATATAAATTTTGCGATGAAAAAATATGTATTATATGCTGTCTGAAAGGAAATCTCCTCGTCATGGTGTGTCACAGGATTTCACTTCCAAGTTCCTCACATGCCCTGTGCCAGCCTTTCAGGATTAGCAGCTGCTATGAGCAAACACATAGCAGTAAGGCTGAGTTACTTGGCACACTTCAAATAGATCAAGTTTGGTTTTAATTTAAATAATAATTTGATTCAGTAATATTATTTAAGCCAATGTACAAACTCTCACAAAAACTCACATGTAGTAAATGATCAAAGCTGTGGTAATTTAGGTTTTTATTTGCTAAAAATATTGAGATAATATTTTTAGCAAACATTTCAATTCTATTCTTAGCTACAGTTTTGGAGTAAGGGGCCCTGAAAACATTTGTTTCTATCCTATGCCAAAAATAAGCATATTTGATTGCCATTTGGAAAATGTTGTCTTTTAGCTTTAAATCAATCATGATTTAAGGTAGGGAGCATCAATCACTAATACTAAAAAAAAAGTAAAGAAATTAGATCAGACAAAATACCCTTACTTTCCTTACTATCATGTTATTTCACTATTACTTTTTTTAAGTAAAAATACATATCTGAAATGTCCAGATATAGAGATCACATTTTTATTATTTTCAAACATTAAATCTTTAAATACATTTTTAATAAAATAAAGGGGAGCTTCTATTTCTGGTAAGGCAGGATATATTATTATCCTATTGTTGCTGTTACAAATAACCACAAATTTAATGGCTTAAAAAAAGATTAATTGTTTACAGTTCTGGAGGTCAAGAGTCTGAAATGTTCTAAAAGTCTCACTGTTCTAAAAGCAAGGTGTTGGCAGGGTTGGGTTCCTTTCTGGTAGCTCTAAGGGAGAATCTGTTTCTTTGCTTTTTCCAGCTCCCAGAGGCTGCCCGCATTCTTTGGCTCATGGACCTCTTCCATCTTCAAAGAAGTAACAGCCAACTGAGTCCATCTCAAATACCACCTCATTCTTACTCTCTTGCCTCTTACTTTCACTTACAAAAACCCTTATGGTTACACTGGGCCCACCCAGACAATCCAGGATAATCTCCATATCTTAAGGTCAACTGATTAGCAGCCTTGACTCCATCTGCAACTTTAATTTTCCTTTACCATGTGATACAAAATATTCACAGGTTCTGGGATTTCAAACATGAGCATATTTACGTGGCCATCATTCTGCCTTTCACACAGGGTAAAACGACTCTGCTGCTAAATACAAAAACAAAAATGCTAGACTGAAAAAAAAAAATATATATATATATATATTTGTTTTGTTTTGTTTTTAAACGCTGAAGAGCTAAGTCAAGAATTATGAAGTAAAAAAATCAAAGACTAAATGGGAACTTGCAGAGTGTAAAAACTACTTTTGGGCTGAGGACATCTGTGCTCTAGCAAACATGACTTGTTTTTTTAATATTTTCACCTGGGCGAAAATCTAAGAAACATGAAAAGTTGGGAATCTAAAAGAAAACCCTCCCCACATTAATCTGGAACATCAAATGATTCCAACCCATTTTATAACACCAGGCTACTACAGAGAAAGTTGCTTAGGCCTGAGCAGAGGTGGGAAAAAAAAAAGATCCCCAAGAAGTTGCAATCACACACCAATTCTTGCTCACATGTGCTCCAAGTTTACGTCACTTAGGTGGACCTAACATCTGGTCTGGTAGGAACTTCAGCTGCCTGACCAAAGCAAACACAAATTCTCTCTGGAGGAAGTCACCCTTATCCTAGGCCTTAATAAATCACTATACAAAAGTTGTAAAATCAGTGACCAGCACATAAAAACAGGTAATCAAGTTCACAAGAAAACAAAGCATCTGAGAACAAACACAAATAGTAGAAAACATAAATAGATCTGTGGATATTATTATACATATATTCTAAAAATAATTGCCCTATGTAAAGAAATAAAAGATAAATTGAAAACCTTTTAGGGAATAAGAAGCTATAAAGTAATATATTTTTAAGAGACAGAGAAGCCAGTAATAAAAATTATGAAAGCCAAAACCTAAAACTAAATGGATGACTTTAATATCAGATTATAATACCAAATTAGACACATGTGAAGAAAGGATTGTAACCTGTTAGCAAAATTATCCAAATGCAGCACTATGAGAAAAAATAGAAAATTAGAGAGAGAGAGAAAGAGAGAGAACACAAAAGACATGAAGAATAGAGATAAAAGGTCTAACATATATGTAATCAGAGTTCAAAATCAAGGGGAAAATATAAATTGGCAGAGATAATATTTGTAGAGCAAAAGCCTGAGCGTCTTCTAGGACTGATATAAAATACCTTCCTGTAACTCCAAGAAGCCCAAGCATGAATACCAAGCATGATAAATAAAAAGAAAGCCAAGCTATAACACGTCATATTAAAACAACAAAACACTAAAGACAAAAAGAAAATGTTTAAATTTGCTAAGGTGAGAGAAATATAAAAGGTAAATTTTCTTCAAATAATTGACAGGATGAGAGCCGACCTCTCAAGAACAGTAATAAAATTCATAGGACAATAAATATATTTTTAGTGTGCCAAAAGAAAATAACTTCCAACCTAAAATCGTATACCGTGTGTGTGTGTGTGTGTGTGTGTGTGTGTTTGTGTATGTATGTGGTGAGGGGAGGAGGGGAGGAACTCTCAAGAATAAAGTTAGTTATGAAAAAAAGCTACATTAAGATAAACAAAACTTGAAGAATTCACTGCCAGCTGACATTGACCGAAAGATTTTCTGGAAAATAAACTTCATCAGGAAATAAGTCATTTTAGATAGAAAGTCAGAGATGAAGTGTAAGTGCAGAGTAAGAAATTGTAAATATGTAGACAAGTCTATATGCACATTCACTATGTGACACAATTATGATCAATGTCTTAAGGAGCTAAAAAATAAAACTGAATTTAAGTGCCAGATAAAACTTCCTTTTTTTGATTTCTTGTTTTCATGACAATAAAGACACGCTTCTCACCAATACCCTGTAATAAGTCTTCTTACAATAAAAATAATATCCTCCCTTATTGACTTCCTATAAACTACATTCCAGACCCTGTGCTATACATTTTTAAATGGCTACCAATAGTTCTGTTTGGAAATTACTACTAAACTCATTTACAAATGAGGAAACACAACAGTAAGTTTACTTTATTATTTAGGTATTCAAAGATATTAAAACTAGTAATTATTGGCCCACATTCTATCTTTCTTCTTCTTTGAAAAGCCCACATGTTAACAGCTAGACTTCCTAAAAAGGATGGGCAATTTTTACTAGCAGATGTGCTTATATATTTGAGGGGAAAAGGATTTCAGATTCTGGCAAGATTCAGTAAAGGAACTGCTTCATGAACTCAAAAAGAAAGAAGAGAGATAAGAGGTGACAGAATAAAGTCATAGGAATATTCAGTCATCTTCCTTCTATACAGGAGCTCCATACCAAAACCCTAAGGGATGCTTAGAACCATGGATTCTCTCTCTCTCTCTCTGTCTCTCTCTCTCTCTCTCTCTCTCTCTCTCTCTCTCACACACACACACACACACACACACACACACACACAGTTTGTACTATGCATACATATCTACGATAAAGTTTAATTTAAAAATTAGGCATAGTAAGAGACTAACAGCAATAACTGATAATAAAATAGTACAATTATAGCAATACATTACAATAAGTTATGTGAGAGTGGTCTCTGTGCTGTACTCACCCTTCTTGAGATGATCTGAGATGAGAAAATGTCTGCTTTGATGAATGAAGTGAAGATCATAGGCGTTGTGACATAGCATTAGATTACTATTGAAATTCTGAAGGTAGGTCAGAAAAAGGACCATCTGTTTTTAGTGATTCCAGACCACCAAGCCATGACATGTCAATGGTTGAATGTCAACGACTAATGAGGAGCAGTGTGTACAGTGTGGATAAGCCAGACAAAAAGATGTCCATTCTGGGTGGGACTAAGCAAGATGATACAAGATCCCATCAGACTACTAGAGTGACACACAACTGAAAACTCATGAATTGCTTATTTATGTAATTTCCCATTTAACATTTTTGTGCCATAGTTGACCATGGGTAACTGAAACCACAGAAAGCAAAACCATAGGCAAGGTGGAGCTATTGTAATGATATAATTCACAGTCATACAAGTACTTTGTTCTGTAACTTAGAAAAACAGGCCAAAAAAGCTCACCAGAAAACATGTATACTTAAAATGTGTAAATGTTGATATTATATACCTAACTCTAAAATTAAGCAGCTATATTGTACTTTAAATCAAATTTTAGTCTTCAAAAATTTAACCAGCTTCTCCTCACATCCAGATTAATCTGAGGTTCTTAGTTCATTGGAACATTGCCTAATAAATGTTTTCGTGAGTTCTGAAATTTTATTTATGACATAGCAAAAAAACAATACACACAAATATATAAAATAATAATAATGTAAGCTGGGCAAAGTCTCCCTAAAGATGTCCATGCCCTAATCCCAGGAACTTGTGAGCGCATTACCTTACATAACAAAAGGGGCTTTAAAGATATAATTTAGTTTATGAATCTTAAGATAGGTAGATCATCATAAATTATCTAGGTTGCCACAATCTAATCAACAGAGCTCTCAAAAGTATGAATTTTCTCTTGCTAGAGGAATAAGAGGAGAAAAAGACGTGGCAGAAGAGAAAATAAGAGAGATCGCAAGAGTCAAAAGGATTTGGATAGTCAGCACCGGCTCTATCATGTCGAGGTCCCAGTTTAGGGATTGGAGGGAGGTTTTTGGAGATCACATCAGCCTCCAGCTGACAGTCAGCAAAAAAATGGGAACCTCAGTCCTACAGCCATTACAGTGGGATTTTGCCAACAACCACAAGGTACTTGGAGTGAACTTTGATTTTGCCCTTATTAAACCTGGAGAAGGGAAACTAGCCAAACTTGACATACAGACTTCTGATAGAAGTGTGGAATAATGAATTCGTGTTGTTGTAAGCCACTAAATTCAAGGTAATTTGTTATGGTAGCAATAAGAAATGAATACACACAGTAAAAACTTTAACGTATAATTGAAATAATAATGAAGCTAAAAGCAAAACACGTGAATATTTGCTGCATATTTAACTTTGAACTTTTTAGCAACCAACACAAACAGAAAAATAAGATCTAGTTATAAAATTAACAGACATCCATATACACAAGAGATATAAATGAGTTGCTCCCGTTACACAACTATATGTTATTGAGATAAGAGGAAAAGTCTTTTTTATAAAGAGAATCATAATGAACAATGCCCTCAACACATCCCAAAGAAAATAATATCACACAATTTACCAGAAATTTTCTAATTGCATGTCAACTTCAAGATATCTAACCAATTTAGTATTTAAAAACAAGGGACTTATCTAATATCTATAATTTTAATTACCTAGAGAATTTATTTCTAAATGATGTTTCAAGAAGCATTACCTTCGAGAGATATTATCAGAGGTAATGCTATCAAATAGAATACCATGCACTGATTACCAATGCTAGGGAAAGTCTCCAACCACATGGAGGACAGCAAAGATCATCACAATGCCAGCCACTGGGAACAGAAGTCCAAACACTTGTGCCCAATGCGTCTTGGTTTTGAAGTTGCCAAGGAAAGCACAACACAGTCAAACACTAGATGGAGCAACACTTGTACTTACATAGAGATGAGACAGAGCAAGATCAGCTCCCATAGTGTACACTGGTTCCCCATGGCTAGTAGGTGCCCCCCAACTGCAGCTGAAGCAGGGCAATTGGCTCACATGCACCCCTTTGATACCACAGTAGATAGACTCCACTCCCTCTTGTGGAGTCTGAAATACAGAAAGCTGGGATACATCCAAGGGCCAGTGACTCAGAACAAAGTATCCATATGTCTGAAACAAGGATATTCCCAGTCAGGGTGACACTCATGGCACAGGCTGTGTGGACTTGTTATCTCTTGATAAGGAGGTGTTCCAGGCCCCAGGCCTATTCACATGTGGTCAAGAAAGGGGTGGAATCTGCTCTTATGATATTGCCTTTCCCAACAAATATGTGTGTGTGCGCTCACACAAACACACACACACACACATTACTATTTAGATAACTAAGCACAGAGGATCTCAATAAAGTAGGTGTTTTATTGTAAGACATGTTGAAGCCCCAATAAAGAAAAGAAAAGAAAAGACATGTTGAAACCTTTAATAGGCTAGTGTGCATAGTAACATTTCAACTCTAATTGTAAGCAATATAATTTTTAGCAAAACCTCCAAGAAAGAACAATTACAAAGTAGACTTCTCTGTACCTGAATAAATCAACCCACTTTGTAGGTTAACTGGCCAGTAAATAATTTTAGGCAGTATGTAGATAGCATAATTCACTGTCTGCCAGTGACATTCCAATTTCAGGGTAATAAAATGAAACTGCTTTCATATAAAGAGAATATTCAGTGTTTTATTCTCTGCAACAGGCAGAATGAACATAAGCAAAAGGAATGACATCAGGCATATCCACACATGTCCACATATATTCACATGTTAAAAACAAGGGACTTATCTGATATCTATAATTTGTTATAGACTGTTAGTAAAGCATAAGCATTTTTTTAAAAAAGACTTCCGGTTTGCAACTGTATCTTTCTCCTATCCATCTTCCTTGTGATTCCCACCCTCATAGAAGTAACTTCAACCTTCAACTTTGTAAATTCTTCCATTGTTTCACACGCATCAGGGAAATAGTCCAGTATACTGGGGATCAATATTAACTTGAGTCTACATCCTCTAGTTTAAGATTATTTTTGATGGTAACTGTTGATATGTATTATATCTAACATATATAAGGTATGAATTTATGACCAGGAAAAGTAGTCAATTCCATAATCCTGAAACACTGTAAAGACTTATTTGACTGTAACCTGACCATGGACAGATGTCTAGATGAAACCAGATGCTTATATTTAGTGTTGGAACATAAAAATAAATGCAACCTAGAATAAATCATGATGGAGTAATCCAGTCTTCTTTATTAAATCAGGAGTGAGGATAAGCAAAGAAGTTTAAATTCCACTCACATTATTGGGTACAATATCACCTTGTAATAAGAGAAGTCTCCTAACCTATTGGCTGGTCTAAAATTTCTTGCCATTTAAACACCTGTTAAATCCCCTTATAAGCTTGATTGGAGTGAACATGAACACATTATTATTAGATCTACTAATGCTAAAATAAAGTATCCCAGAAGACTTTTATTTATTTATTAAATTCCAAACATATTCAGATGTGAATTGATACAAGTATCTCGTATAGCAAGCAGTAGAAGAGGACCTGCCACCCAGTAAGACAATGGATGGCACCCCTGAATAAGTTCCACCGGAAGGAATTTAGAAAGGTTTATATTCTATGTTATGTATAAATAAAAAACATTATGAAGTCCCAGAATTGTTCCCTAAATGAGTTCTATTCTAAAAAAAGGTAATAAAGTTCAGGTTTCTACTGAGAAAGAGAGGACCTTGGTTACAGTGTATCATTCAAAATGGCATTATTTAAAAATAGATTAGTTTAAAAGTGCCTTACTGATCTTGAAATCCTAGTCCATAGAGTCAGACAAAATGATATGATTGGCTCAGAAGAGTTCACAAGTCACTCTCAAAAGGTAATTCTTAAATTCATAGAAATTAAATATTACAAAATTAAGGAAAATATGGAAGATCTAATACTCTCATTCTTCAAACCTTAACAGAAGATTATGGTAACCGTTATTGGTAGGGTCTATTCATGAAAAAAATTAATTATGATTTAATTACTATATGATTTAATTAAAACGTTTTAAATATATGGACTATTATATTCTACATTTACTTTTTATAATTATGTTCTACATTTACTCTTTTTTTGCTTTTACCAAACTTCTTAAAGAAGTTGCCAAATATGCTTCTTAGCTAACTAATACTTTTGAAAACTATAAAATCAGTCTTCTTAAAGCTGCTCACAATAAATTCTTCAGTGCCTTCCTAGTTACAAAATTTGATGACCTTTCTCTTTTTTTATAATCAATATTTTCTATTATGATATTGTGGGGTACAGTTAAGGGTTAGGTATACAAATATGTTTCGTTCAGGCACCCTTGTTGATAAGAGGTGTTTCCCCGTCCCCAGACAGATATTTACCACCGTTAATTCCATCTCCCTCCCCCCCCATAGCGTTCCACTACTGTCAGTTATTTTCTCATAGTATTACATTAGATGTTCAAGGTCCATTATATGAGTGAGAACATGTGATACGCGGTTCTTTGTTTCTGTGAGAGGTCACTCAGTATTATAGACTCTAGTTCCATCCAGGTTGCTGCAAAATTCATGGTTTTGTTCTTTTTTATGGCTGCATAGTATTCCATCGTGTATATATAGCACATTTTTTAAATCCAGTCCTCTTTTGATGGGCAGCATGGTTGCTTCCAGGTTCTTGCTATTGTGAATAATGCTGTGATAAACATACGTGTGCAGGTATCTTTTTTATAGAGTGATTTGATTTGACCTTTTTCTTAGGACTAATCCTATTTGATCATTCTTACAGGGTTAATCATTGATATCTTCTTGAAACTCTATCTCCCTTTGTCTTCCATGAACTCTTTCTTCCTACTTCTAAGATTGATTATTATCAAAGTCTTTATTTCGGTCATTTTCTGCATTCTCCTTTTTCTCTGCTGGCCTCTCTACTGTTCTAGCTTTCTCTGATTTATTTCTATTCTTCACAAAGTTGATATTAATGTCTCATCATAACATTTTGTTTTTATGTAATGGCTATCTTGGTAACCATTCTCCTACTAAAGCTACTAAAAAAGTGAGACAATAAAATCTCAAAATATGTTTGAGGGACATTAATGATGCTAGTGTAGAATTAATGGAGCAAGAAATGGAGAAATCAGAAGTCCAGAGAGGTAAGTTCAACATTCAAGACTATTTTGTGCTCATAGAGGCTAAAAGAACAAAATCAAAGTCTGCAGTCTTCCAAGGGAGACCCCTGTGAAACAACCCTGAATTTAGATTGGGGTTGTGTACCCTAGGAACAGGGATATAAAATAAGTAAGCAAAGCTTTGCATGCTCTGAAGCTTGGTTTTGCATCATATGTATAGAAAATCTCACATCTCTAGATTGAAGCAAAGTTACCTGGATTATTAGAGATGCCGGCAAAAGTAATTTAAAATCTTCTTTGGAGGAAAATGACATTTTCCTAGGACTCAAACTTATTTCTATAAATTAACCTTTAAATGTAATAATATACAATGAAAGATTACTAGAAACATAAAAAGAAAAGACTCCATGAGTGAGAAGCAAGGGAATGAGAGACAACAGAACAGACACACAGGACTTCCAACTCAAAACTGGAATCATTTTTAAGGAGATATATGTCAAGCTTTAATTTGGGGGCAGAAAATAGAATAAAGTTCCATAAAAGATTTGGAAAAGGACTAGCTAGATATCATAGAACTGAAAATTACAACTGCTACAATGAAAAATTCAGTGGTCTTATTTAGGGGCAAATTAGACTTAGATGAAGATAGATGAAACAAGTACAAGTAAAATAGAATATGGATATAAAGAATCAATTCAAAATAAAACCAGAGGGGGCATGAGTGGAGGCAGGATACAAGGAAAGGTAAAGAGATATAAAGAATGAATTTAAATAGGAATTTAAATTTAGAGTTCCAGAATGAGAGAACAGAGAAAACGGGTGGAGGCAGTATTTGAAGAGGTTAAAGATACAAATTTCCTAAATTGCTGGAAAACATCAATTCATGATTTTTAGAAACTGTAGTAATTTAAATCAAGATAAATTTTAAACAATCTAAAACTAAGTGTATCCTAGTGAAACTACAGAAACCAAAATCTTCAAAGTAGCCACAGAGAAGTCATACCATAGTCAGTACTCACTATGAAAATTCTTATTTCTGGATTCTTTCCCAAGACTTCTCATACCAATTCCATAACTGTTGAGAGATTTTGTTTCTAAATATTTCAAATGGATTATGGTTAAGTTTATAAAGAGTAAATAAAGTACTTTAAATTTCTTCATTTATACATGAAAAGGTTCACATGGCATCTTCATAATTGGAAAAAATAAAGAGGAACTGTAAATACAAACTTAGAGTATATTTTCTAAATAGTTAGATTTTCAGAGTAGCTCAATATTCTTGAACTACTCTGAACCAAATAAGATGCTAGATGTCACCAAGTGTTATACATGTCCTAATATTAATAAATGTATGCATATAAATGAGCTTGAAAAAAATCTTCAAATTAGAAAAAAATTGCCCTTTAAGATAAAGGAACTCAAGTTGAAATAACCGTGTTTAGCATCATTTTCAAATATATGCTGTGTTCTTGTTATATAAGTAGGCTTTAAAAAATGTTTTTAAACAAAGTTTAGCTGTTATTTTATGATTTGTGTAAATTGTGTTTGGAAAATTGTCTGCAATAGCTCTGTTAGGAAATGCTCTCATGCCAAATCATCCACCTACTCTGTCCTAGCTATAGACAGAGATGAAAGCAACTCTGAGAGGATTATTTGATACATATTTATAATTACTTTTTGAAATTCTGAAATCCAAAAACTCTGAAGTGATTCATTTTTGTTTTGTTTTCTTGTTTTAGCTGACCATAAAACATAACTGGAATTAACAGATGCTTCTTTATATTCTTCATTTAGACAATTTAGGATGAATATTCATACAATAGTCTTAAAAAAAAAAACAAACCCAGATCCCTTAAGTGGTGTTTCATATTATATTTTACAGGCACCTTTCTAAAACTCTAAAATATACACAATTCCAAACATTTCTGGAATGAAATATTCACAAGTGGGATATTTTCTCACTAAGCAATAGTGAGAATTTGTTGGTGGCAAATGTTTATAATTATATTCATCATCTTCAAACAAGAATAGATATGTTCAAAATTACCAAATAATAATAATGAAGATATTGAGGGATATTTTGGGGGGTGGGAGAAGGCAATGGGAAAATAAAGGAATGATTTTCATCTCCATAGTTTGTATTTGTGGATAAGACAATTTGTTTAAAGTTTTTCATTTAGCGATGCAAGATCTAAACACTTCTAAAAGACATACACATCATTGTTACATCTCAAAGACAACAGCTACCAAACAAAAATCAACTTTAAATTTTAACAAAAAAAGGAAATACAATAGTTCTGAGCCCTTGTTTCAATCGTTTTTTGTTTGGTTTGGTTTTTTTAACTTGAATGCTAGGAGATTTCAAAAAATACGGGTAGCTTGGTATTATTCCCCATAGTCTAATAAATAATCTGTTTTGTTCTCCTTCAACCTTCATACCAGGTCCATTCTTCAGAGTCCAAAATCTTGAATTTTGACAGTGGAAAACTAGGGATTTGTTTAATTAAATTTTTTTGACAGGATTTTCTAGAAAAAAATTTCATTGAAAATGAAAATAAACTAAGCAAAAGAGGTTAGGCTTTTTAAAAAAAGTGTGGAGCCCGGTTCGGTGGCTCAGCTGTAATCCAGTGCTTTGGGAGGCTGAGGTGAGTGAATTGCCTAAGCCCACGGGTTTGAGACCCACCTGGGCAACTACAATCAATCAAAAAATTAACCGGGCATGGTAGCTACTTGCAAGGCTGAGGCGGAAGGATCGCTGGAGCCCAGCAGGTTGAAGCTGTGGTGGCCGGGAGTGTGCCGCTGTACTCCAGTCTGGGCGACAGAGTGAGACTCCAACTCAAAAAAAAAAAAGAAAAGAAAAGAAAAAAAGTTCAACCAGGTGTGGTGGCATGTGCCTGTAGTTCCAGCTACTTGGGAGTTTAGGCAGGAGGATACCTTGAGTCCAGGAGTTCAAGTCCAGCCTGGGCAACACAGCTATAGCCCTGCCTCTAAAAAGAAAAAAGGAAAATATTAAAATTAATTTTTTAAAATTATTTTAATTACTGGAAGAAATTTTACTTCCTTGCTAAATAGAAATATATGAGTAATAAGAGAAATGACATACCAAGCATACATCATTATCACATGCCACTTAAAAAAAAAATCAACTTTGTGTAAACTTGACAGGAAATTGGCAATTATTTGCCATACCAATTGGGAAGGGGTAAGACAGCAAAGAGTGAAGAGAATGAAAGAAAAAGTTACCAAAGCTGAGGTCTAATTGAAATATATATTGATTTTTTTCTGTATCAGAAAATGAAGAAATAGCTAATATACATACAACCATGAAGGTCATCATGAGTGACTAGTAGACAGAAATTAGCCATATCTAATGTTTAAATAAACACACTTTAAGAATATTGCAATCCTTGTAGCAATAAAAAATTGTTTAAAATTTCCAGCATAAAGAGACAATAAATAAATGTATAAGTACAAAATGATCTTATGTTCCTTTTTTAATCTTTTTTTTATTATAGAGATGTGGGGTACAATTCAGGGTTAGGTGTAGGTACTCTTGTTGTTGAGGGATGCCCCTCCCTCCCCTAGCAGTTTCCCTCAGCTACAAAACCCACTTTTCCTCCCCTGACAGTTTCCACTACTGCCAATTGCTTTCTTATAGTATTATAATTGTTCAAGGTCTACTTATGAGTGAGAATGATCTTATGTTTCATAATATAAAGAACAAGAGACTTTTATTTACTGAATAATCTCCATAAACAGACATTAACAATTTTCCCTAAGAAAATGTGTCTAATGGTGACACACAAATTCATTATGACTGTTCACATTTTTATTTACATATTTTGTATTGTTTTGCTTTTTTAAAAAGTCTTTGATATGGAAAAATTGGAGGAAGTCATACCAGAAAAATTACCAGCATGGGAGAAATCTCATTATCGTTTTTCAAGAGAGATAAGAGAAAAATTGAGAGGAGAAATACAGTATATACAATATAAATATTTCACTTGTAAATGGTAGGAGAAATGTTGTCAAAATTATACGACTCTTGAGTTTTGTTTTATAACACTTTGTTGTTCTCTATGGTGTGTTTATTTCTTTAAACAAGTATGTATCTTCAATTACATGCTACAGAAAATTGCTGAAATATTCAAGTAGGTTACTGAAAGACTCCCAATCTTTTATAATAATTAAAAACTGAATAATGTGCTGATTCACATATCATTTGGAGCTTTCTCTCAAGCTTGGAGGCTATGACTTTTGCCAAAGAAAAGGTTATGTGATGGAAAAGTCTGCATCTAGGTTGGCCTTTTGAGACTTTGTAGTTGGTGACCAGGAAAGAGCACCATGATACTGTACTGGGTGATTTAATGATTTTCTAATCATTTTTAAATGGCGAGATTATCAAAACAGATACAAGAGACTGTCAAATTTTTTTGCTTTCAGTTCATTTTAACTGCAGGCAAGAGCTTCGAAAATGAAGGTTCTTGCTACATTCTCAGAGTGAGGCAACTTTAACACTTAAGGTTGCTGCAGACATTTTTAGTTTCGAAAGTGTTGCTTTCTTCAAAATTGTGATTTGCATTAAAGAACATATATACAAAATGTTGTATAATTACCATGTTACTATAACAATACAATACAAATGTAAGTATACTAAAGTAAGATTACTTTAGGCCAATGCTTCTATCAGACAATCCTGAGTGTTATTCCCCACCAGGAGCCCACTACTCAGCTACTACCAACTGGCCTTAAGAGTAGGCTCCATCCTGTGTTCTCACAAAGAAACAATTAAGATAATAATGGTGTATGCCAGAGCTGAGATAGAAAACTATGTCAGTATCCGGAACTTTTAGATGCTGATAGCAGTCAGCTCTTTCCTTACATGGCTTGCTCCTCACCCTATAAATTCCACATCTGGAGATTCTCTCTCCATAGCTGATTGTCCACCTCTTAAAGTGGCATCTTGGGTTGTTACCACAATTACAGCTGGATCTTTCATAGCATTTTCCCTATAGGTGTTGGTTCTTTGATCTTATTTAGACATCCGGGAAGTATCTTCCCGATTTCTGTTCTGTTTCGGGCCTTCTGACCCCAATAAAGTCCCCACTCATTGAGGTCTGTCCTCTAGTGAATTTCTGTTGACTACTCCCAACCAAAGTAAAATTTTTTTTGATTATTTAAAAATTAAATACCTAACATATTTTAACATGCTTTGAAAATCATCTCTGGAAGCACTGTAATTGGTTCTCAATGAGAAGTAAAATTTGAATTAAAAAACTTTATAACTGATTTTAATCTCACTCCTTGAGAAAAATTCTAGGGGAGGCCTCCCAAAACAGAATTTATTTCTAAAAAATGGTGTATTTATTCTTACATGTGTATCTTCAGTCACATTTTGAGTTCTCTCCAGTTGATGCAATATACCAATCAAGACCCATTTTCTACCACTCAAGAGAGTTTTTGAACTTGTCAATGTTGATGCCTTTTAGTGCTTCACCCATTATTTGTTTCACCTCTTCCACAGTGGCAAAACATTTCCCTTTGAGAATGTTTTTCATCCAGGGAAGCAAAGAAGAGTAATTTAGGGTAAGATTGGATGACTAGGGAGGATGAGGCATGGGGGACATGCCACTTTTGGTCAAAAACTGCTGAACATTCAGTGTGGTGTGGGCAGGAGCATTATCATAGTGGCAGAACCAATCTCCTGTTTGTCACAACTGGGGACATTTCTTCCACAAATTATGATGCAACTTTTTCAAAACTTCCAGATAAAAACTTTGGTTGACCACTTCATCTGGAGGAACAAATTTCAAGGGTCTTACAGAAGGCCATCCTCTAAAAAATAATAAAATAAAAAGATAATTCCGGTTTATTGACAATACAGAAATTCATATGAAAACAAAAAACAACCATGAATAACCAGTTCTCAGCAAAAGAAACAAAGTGGGAGGTATCATACTTCCAGACTTTAAACTTTATTATAAGGCTACAATAATTGAAATAGCCTGATATTGGTACAAGAACAGGAATATAGATCAATGGAAAAGGATAGAGACTCCTGAAGCAAAACTTCAATTTCTCAACCAACTCATCTTCGACAAAGCCACAACCAACAACCACTGAAGAGAGGAGAACCTATTCAGTAAATGGTGCTGGGAAAACTGGCTGACCACATGCAGAAGAATGAAACAGAACCCCTACCTATCACCCTACATAAAAATCAATTCTAAGTAGATCAAAGGCCTAAACATAAAATCTCAAATTATAAGAATCTCAGAAAACACAGAAGATACCCTTACAGACATTGGAATAGGCAAGCAATTCCTAATCACAACCCTAAAATCTCAAGCCATAAGAGAAAAGGTAGACAAGTGGGATCTCATTAAACTGAAAAGCTTCTGCAAAGCAAAAGAAACCATCAAGAGAGCGGGGAGACAGCCCTCAGAGTGGAAAAAAAAAATTTGTCAACTGCATATCTGACAAAAACTTAACTTCTAGGATCTACAAGGGACTCAAATGTGCTGAAAGGAAAAAAACAAACAGTCTTATTAAAAAGTGGGCAAAAGATATGAATAGACATTTGTCAAAAGAAGACATATGAGCAGTCAACCAATACATGAAGAAATGCTCAGCCTCACTAATTATCAAAGAAATGCAAATCAAAATCACACTGAAATACCAACTAACTCCAGTCAGGATGGCCATCATCAATAACTCAGAAAATAATAGATGCTGGAGAGGATGCAGAGAAAAGGGAATGCGTCTACACTGTTGGTGGGAGGGCAAATTAGTACCACCTCTGTGGAAAACAGTGTGGCAATTCCTAAAAGATCTAAAAATCAACCTTCCATATGACCCAGTCATTCATCTTCTAGGAATATACCCAGAGGGACACTAATCCTTCTATAGAAAAGATAAATGTGCATGCATATTTATTGCAGCTCTATTCACAATAGCAAAAACATGGAACCAACCATGCTTCCCATTGAAAGTGGACTGGATTAAAAAAAATGTGGTACATATAAACCACGGAATATTACACAGCCATAAAGAAGGAAAAATATATGGACTTGGCAGCAACTTGGATAGATTTAGAGTCTATAATACTCAGTAATCTATCACAGAAACAAGGACCTGAGTACATGTTCTCACTCACAAGTGGACCCTGACTATTTATCATAATACTACAAAAAAGTGATTGGCAGTAGCAAGACACTGCTGGTGGGTGAGGGGGGAGAGGGAACAAAACATAATAAGGGTACCTGATCCTAAACCAGGCAAAGTGAGGACCAATGGGAGGCCCAAACTTCACCTGTCCACTGTCCACTTATGTACCTAATCCTGAATTGTATTCCACATCTTTAATATAAAATAAAAAAGATAATTCTGGTGTATATGGGTCCCCCCTCATATACTGAATATATACAGTTGGTTTTATGAAGTGAGGTTTAAATTATATATCCATACTGAAATGCATTCTAACTTTGCACTGCTCCTTTTATTGGGAAAGTATGAGAAACCAGCAAATTGTATTAGTTATACTTAATATATATTTTCACACATATACACATAATTATATATATTAGCAGTTAAACATTTAATAATTTTATATTAAAATTTAATACATAATTTTATCTGTAATAATGTAATCAGTGAGAGTCTCAGGGCATATTAGATTAAAATTCATTGTAAAAAGCATGTACATTGTTTTTTAAACTGTTCGTTGTTTTTTTCACTCAAAAAACTGATATCCGAACTGAACTAATAAAGACTGAAACACTGCACACACATACATACACATACACAAATGACATTACTTTAACAACACATCATGCCTTTGAAATGCATTTAAACAACCAAAAATCCCTGTTGAAAAAGAAAACATAACAATTCTGACATTAAAAGAAAATGCCATGTAAAAAGTAAAATGTTCAAAGTGAAAATACAGTATTGTACCTTGCCAGCTCACATTTTACTTTTAGTTAATGATCTAAGTTTTTCCATCCAATTATTTTGTTAATTTTATATTTGTTTCATCAATTTGTCATTATTATCCCTTTTATAATAAGTTTTGTTGTTGTTGTTTTCATACAACACTGAACTATAAGGGAATTTATGACAGTCTGGTTGTTCGGCAATTTGTTGCTGTCTCTTTTAATGATGAAGAGGAAGAAGGAGAAGGAGGAGTAGGAGGAAGAAGAAGGAAAAGAAGAGAAGATGGAAGAAGGAGATAAGGAGGAGGAGATGGAGGAGGAGGAAGAAGAAAAAGAAGAAAAAGTGCAGGAGATGGAGGAGAAAGATAAGAAGGAGGAGGTAGTGGAGGAAGAAACCAAAGGAATAAAAAGTTTTACAAATGAGTATTCACTGCAGTGATTACTTAAGTCAAATTTTATAAGGCAGAGGAAATATTCTTGTTAGACATAGTACAAAGTAAAATGGTGGACACAAATTTTTAATCTTGACTATCACTCTTTCTTAGAAAGAACAGAAAACTTATGATGTCATCAAAATGCAAATTCTGTTTATTAAATAAAAGTGAATTAAAGGGCTATCTGGGGAAATGATCAAAACTTACAGTTACATTCCACCACTAGATGGAGCCCGGGCATCTATATGGCAAAACTCAGTTTATATTTGGTTGTATTTTGATTATTTACTTAATTTGACATATGATCAGTAAAATCTGGAAGTGGAGAGGGTAGGATAGTTGTATTTTAGACTGTAGTATCTTGGCAAAATGTAAATTAATAAGAAGTAGACATTATTTCTTCTCTTGAGGGTCCTCTTTCCTAAATACAAATTCTCCATCATGCAAAACACACAGACTTCTGTACTTTTGTGTCTGCCTCTTCACATCTATTTTGTAAAGCCCTCTCAAGAATGATCAATGATGCTCTTAAGGTATTCCAGCTTCACTTTTCTTACTCTTTTCTTAACCCTTTGACCATATGAAGCATTTCATTCTTGATTGTGATTATACATTATCTCTTACGTGTGGTTACAGTGATTTCATGTGAAGGAGCAGCCTTCTCTCCCATAGCAAAACCCTATGAATCACCCCTGTGGAATGGATATCATCTTCAAAGATGAAAATGGCTGACTTGCAGTCGGGCTCGGTGGCTCAGCCTGTAATCCCACGCCGTTGGGAGGCTGAGGTGAGGGGATTGCCTGAGCCTGAGGGTTCAAGACCAGCCTGGGCAGCGACACCTCATCTCTACAATAAATCAAAAAATCAGCTGGGTGTGGTAGTACATGCCTGTAGTTCCAGCTACTTGGAAGGCTGAGGCGGAAGGATCGCCAGAGCCCAACAGGTCGAGGCTGCGGTGGCCAGGAGCGGCCACTGCATTCTAGTCTGGGTGACAGAGTGATACTCCAACTCAAAAAAAAAAAAAGAAAAAGAAAATGGCTGACTTGGAACAGACATATAACACACATTTTGCTGCATTTTTAGACCTCTGGGAAATAGGACAATCATAGAGGAAGGGTTCCTTTGTACAAAAGGCATTGTGAGAGAGAAGAAACCAGAGATTTGGAGTCTCTGCCATCAATAATTACACTGGTTAGACTTCCAGGAATTAACTTGAAAAAGTTTCAACAACTAGAAATCCAGTACCAACATAGTAAAGCTTCTGTAACCTGATGGAAAGTTTGCTACTTTCCAGAGAATAGAATTTTGGCATTTTTAGTCTTAATGTAAATTATTTTAATTGTTTTAGATCAATGCTGAAAGTCCACAACACATAGCATTTTTAATTTTGTGAAGGTAGAGGTTTGAATTCCATGCTGTGTTATGAAAGATTTGTGTAAGGAGTAAGCCTCTGAGCTTAAGAATAGGTCTAACTAAGTTCCTAGAATGTGCATCAGCATTTGCGCATTGTTCTTAACCTATTGTTTTTAGAAAAATTGTTTATGGATTCATTTATTAAATCCCCCCCCATGTGTTTGTGTGTGTGTGTATGTGTGTGTGTGTGTGAGTGAATGTGTGTGTGAGTGAATATGTGTGTGTGTTTCCTTAGAGACAGGAACTCGTTCTGTTACTCAAGCTGGAGTATGAAACAATCATAGCTCACTGTATCATTGAACTTCTGAGTTCAAGCAATATTCCCACCTCAGCCTCCTATGTAGCTGGGACTACAGGCATGCCCCTCCACATCTGGCTGATCTCTTTATTTTGTGTAGAAATGAGGTCTTACTATGTTGCGCAGGGTAGCCTCAAACTGCTGGCCTCAAGTAAGCCTCCTGCCTTGGCCTTCCAAAGCACTGGGATTATAGGCATGAGTCACCTCACTCAACCAAAAACTTCTATTTTGATATTTTCTGCTTTATATTTGCAATTAGTAGACAGACAACTCAAAATAAAAAATGGGGTTAGAATTTAGAGAATAAAAAGAAATCAACTGGAGAAGACAAAATGCCTTGAGATGGGAAAAATGAATCAGCTACCAAAACAGATGCTTAAACCTGGATACAAGAAAGAAAAACAGCATGAGTGAGAATGACTAGTCTGAGCCTCAGGCATCTTTCTGGAGCCTCATTCATTCACGTACAAAGATCATTTGTTCAACACCTGCAATGTATCAGTCACTGAGTTAGGACTGTGCATCTATAAACACTAGACAATTAAGAAATTTATGAGTTTAATAATGAAAGAAGATCAGAAAAGAGATTAATATAGCACAGAGACATAGAAAACAGAAATGACAGTGCGAGACTATGAAAGATTTCCTACCTTTGGGGTGCCAAAAAATGTATACACATTTTAAGAGGTGTTATCTATGTGTTACTATTTGAAGTTGAATTGAATTACAGTAGTAATGAGTAGTATGACTTTTGCCCAACTGTACATATACCATTTTCTTTAACTGCCTTGCTTGTCACACGGTGATGCTAGCATTCATTTGATTAATGCCATCTTTTAAGCAAATGTTAAACTTAAAATTTGTACATAGCTTTTGGCACTCCCTGTAGTTGAGAGGTGAGAGGGAAAGGAAGAGGGACTTCCATGAGACAATGATAAGCTGATTTCATAAACTATGAATAATTCAGACAAGATAAGGAAGGGGTCTTGTGACTGAAGAGCAAAGAAAATAGATCCCTTCCCAAGGAACAGAGTTAACTGTGAGAAATTCACTTTCTAAGAGGGAAGTAGAGGTTACTTGGAAGAAAAACCTGGTGCTGGAGAATCTAACCAAAAAGTGTTTAATTATGTAATGCCTAATACCCAGAAGCAGCCATTGAGGGTTTTAGAGGAGAGATTAAAACTGCTTTCATGAAAACACCTCCATAAAATTAATAAGAGACCACAAGATTAGAATTATTACAGGGGCCTGAATTTTTCGTTTGTTCCTTTGTTTTGTTTGTTCCTTTTCTTCTTCCATGTGTGATTATCTTAATGTCCTAAAACCTAGGAGGAGTTGCCCACATGATTGATGAGCTTATTTTCTCTTAAAGAACAATGAGCCCTCAGGTCATGCAGATGTTTGATTGTCTGAAGGACATTAACAGCTTTGATAACTGGAGATCTCCCTTCCCACATAACTTTTATAGTTAAACCAGTCATTGTTCTTTAATTGCTCACAAGATATGTAATTTCCCTAACTGCTCCTGAAGATAACATAAGCCTAAGATGGTCTTTGAGATATTTCTTAGACTCTGCATTCCACTGGACCAACTGAACATACCCAGACCCATATCCCTTTCCAAGGAGCTGACTCAACCAATCAGTCCTGTGACTCCCATCTACAAAGTGACTCAGAGCATGAAGATAGTTTCATGACTTCATGAAGATAGTTGCTATGACTTTCCCTCCAACCAATCAACAGCACCTGTCCCCTACCGAGTTATCTTTAAAGGCCCAAGTCTAAAAATTATCAAGAAGGTGGATTTGAGAAATATTTCCCATCCTCTGACTTGGTTGCCCTGCAGTTATTAAACTCTCTACTACAAAAGTTGCTGTCTCAGTGTATTGGCTTTTCTGTGCAGTGGGTATAAGAACCTGGTCAAGAAATGACAAGAGGGAAACTCATGTTTTTATTTAAAATACTCAATCAATGTTCCTTTTAAAAGGGAAGCTTTAGAGTGATCTTTTTCAAGGTAAGTCAAATCACATTACTCTTACTATTCTTCTCTTCCATCAATCCTTTCCATTTACATTATCTAGTTTTTTCTTAGACACACTAATCCTTCCATAGAAGGACTTGGGAAGATCCTTGCCCACTATCTGGATTTCTCTTCTCTAAAAGAGCAACATGACTTGCTCCTTTATCTCCTTTGGGCATTTTCTGAGAGTTCACAGAATATATCCTTCCTCTCTGCATCCCAAATCCTTATCTACTTTCATTGCTTTTTTGTTCTTCACAACTGACTTTTCAATATATAACATATTGTATACTATATTAACTTGTTACTATAGTTTGTCTTTTACTACTAAAACATAAACTTCCTGAGAAGTTTGAATTTTTTCTGTATTGTATTTTGTGTATTTTTACACCAAATATACCTTGAGACAATTTTACACCTTGAGACAATTTCTGGCACATAGTTGATGATCATTTAGTATTTTTACAGGGAATTAAATAATTACTGGTGAGAAGAGTTATTACAAATATCAGAATCTAAGAAGAGAGGTGATCAGGAGCTCCAGTTGGTCTTTGAGATATTACCAGTCTGGTAATGTAGAGAGAGAAACCTTACACTATTAAATCAGAAGCTTCTAACAGATATGATAAGAAATTGTCTATCCTTATAACTTTGGAGCAGGTAAATGATAAATACTTACTTCATAGGAAAATTTTGGTTTCTGAAATTAAAATGACAAAAGAATACTTCAAATAGTTCTATGCTATCTGGGAAGAATAACCAAGAAATTGGCTGGTGCCATTTTTATATAGTTAACATATATTGACACCATAAATGTCACTTATTGATATCTATGTCAGATATGTTCTGTTCATTATCACATTTAATACCACAAGCAATCCTTTCAAACCCAGTGAGATGTTTTACCCTAACTTAATTAAAAGAGAAAGAGATTAAGTAACTTAGACAAGAGTATGGTCTAGGAAGTGATACTATTCAAATTCAAATTTCTGTCTGGAAATTCAGATGCTATTTTCTGGAGGGGTAAGGTAATTCCATATCCCATGGGCATCTTTCCTTTGCTGAATTTGATAGTGAGCAGAGCTGAGCTCTTTAACATTAATGGAGTATCAGCACCATGCTTCAGGTCAGAGAACTGAAAATAAATAATACACAGATCTTGTGCTTGAGTAACTTACGGTCTGGTGGAGGAAATAACAAAACTAATTTATAAAAGTTTAGGATATCATTTGGTTTTGATACAGTAGATTTAGTTATATAATGTTATAACATGATTTCTTCAATGTTTTTAAGATGATTATTTTTTAAACATTGATATTGTAGTCAACAATGATAAGCTGAATTATTTCAGTGTTTTTAAAACTAATATAGCCATCTATCAACCTAATAGTAATATGAAACAAAGAGAATCCTAGACCCATAATTTATTTGTGCACACCTCACTTGAAATAATTGATAAACATTAACTTTATCTTTGGAGAAGGAAAAAAAGAGGAGCAGTTGCCCTGGTTTCAGAAACAAGCCTGTTACAAGTTGAATTCCAACACTAACTGTAGATCTCACTTAGTTCCTACTTCTCTGCTAATTTCAATAACTACAATAGAAATCATGACTTAGTAATACAATCTGTATGTACAAAAGACAATATTTCAACAATCAGGTATGTTGTCATTTCTGGATTTCAGTTACTAGAAAGTTTGAGCTTTCCCATTTTAAGTATTTCTCTGACTTCAAATTCCGACATCCAAACTATCTACATTTCTACAGAAGGCTTCCCTTTTGTTTGTGATCACCAGTTACACACATCTTTTTCTGGGAGAAACACACACCGACATACTTTATTTGCTTATAGAGATAATATTTTCTAGTCGTTAGTAGCAGGGATTTTCAAGTCAAATATTATTATGTGCAGGTCTGGGCTTGCTAGTTATGTGACTTTGAGCAATTTACTTAACCTTCTTCTTAGCTTCACCTTGGTATCTGCCAAATGGAGGTGTAGGAACCAGCTTGCAAAATAGTCCCAATGATCTATACATTCTTGTATTCAACTGCTGTGTAAACCCCTCCCACAATGAATCAGGACTGGTTCTGCGTGACCCATAGAACATGGTAGAAGTGATCACGTGGGATTTCTAAAGTTAGGTTATAAAAGGGATTACACTTTTCCCTTGGATCTTGGGATTGTTCTCTCTGGGAAAAGTCAAACACCATGCTTGAAGGACCTTTGAGTGACCATGTGAAGAGGTCTAGGTAGGAGATAACTGAGGCCACCCCATTAATGGTCAGTTTTTTGTGCTAGCCTTGGAAATGAGTCTTCCGGTCGAGCCTTTAAATGACTTCATACAACTCAGGGGAAAAGATGGAAGCCCTATCTCAAAACAGGCTGTTTTACCATGTAGATTTTTTGCAATTTGTAGCAAAAACTCTGTGTTCACTGAAACACATTCTCTCTTCTCTCTAGGCTAGACTGAGTTCCCCAGCCTTCATTTCAGTAAGAATTGACATGTGACTACTAGGTCCCACAAATGGAATGGAAGCAAAGGTTCTATGTACTGCCTCAAACCTTCCCATGGGCAATCTTCTACTCTCCTTCAATTCTTCTTTCAAAATAGAGAGGAGGGTAAAATCATAAGAGGGAAGGAGACTGGGTTCCTAAAAGACCACATAAAAGGGTATCTATTAAAGAGGAATATTAACACTGGTCTTTTTGTGATCCAAAAATAAACTTAAATTGTGTTCAGCCCTAATGCTGTTGGAGTTTATCTGCTACAGTAGGTATTGTGCTATTAATTAATACACACCCATAATTCCAGCTACTTAGAGGGCTGAGGCTGAAGGATCACCTGAGCCCAGCAAGTTGAGGCAGGGGTGGCCACAAGCCTGCCACTGCACTCCAGCCTGGGCAACGGAGTGACAGAGTGAGACACCAACTCAAAAAAAAAAAATACACACCCATACTGGCCACTGAGACCTTTCTCTCTATTGGGGCTCCCCTCTCTGTTGCTGGCAGACTATTCTGTGTCTGGCTCTGGCATATCATAGGTATTTAATATGTGAGGAATCAAGTTGATCTCAGCTGTTAAATGTACCACTGAGACTAAAGTCTGTCTCATCTGGAAATTATATTAAATCCAACTAAAAGAGATCACATTTTCAGACACTGGATTCAACGTACTTTAAATCAATTTTTCTCTATTCTAATATATTCTTAATATTCTTTTTCTCATATGTTACTGCATTTTTCCTTTTCATTTGTTCAACTGGGCTACAGCTTCTGGACCATCCTCATCTGGAATCCTGATTTCTCCATTTACTAGCTGTATGACCCTGGGCAAGTCAAATCATGATATAAGACCTTCCTTATATATTTTAAGACTAATTAATATGAAATGAGATAAAATAAATGAAGCAAGGGACCCATGAGATGCCTATTACTCAGTAGGTGCTTAATAAATAATATTTGTATTATTCAAAATAAAAAAATTACCAAAATAACTTGTATGCATTACAAAAGTGAAAAGACATTTCACTTTGTTGGGATACACAATGGTATTTAAAATTCTACATTATCATATCCCACTTTTATAAAGTAAGATATTGATATTATCTTGTGTACAAAATAATACCAATATCTTACATTATAATACATATTACATGATGTGTTCTGCACATACAAAAGTTAAATGAATCTTTTCTCTTTTTTTGTTGTATTTCCCCCACTCTCCTTAATTTGAAATCGTTCTAGCAATAAACTCTTCAAAAACACTAGAAGGAAAAGCTTATAGTTCAAACATATAACCAGTAAATTGAATTCAACTCAATTTTACCATAATACCCTGCACTAATGTGATGATACAGCTGACAAAATTTAACAAGCTTGCTGGTATTTATTTCAGAGCACCACTTTGTAGCTTGAAATGGATACTACTCCCAGCAGGTGTCAAGACTCAACAACAATCCACTTTTAAAGTTAAATGCAAAATTACACAATGAAATTCTACAAAGAAAACAACTCTCCTCCTTCCCCACAAAAAAGTCTTCTTGTGTATTATTCACTAATGAGAGAGCACTTAACAGATGCATAAATGAATGGGAAAAATTTCTTCTGACCTGAGAAACATCAAAGTTAATTTCATAAATAAGAAATAAAATGTGATTTCCTTTCAACAAAACAAACACCTTGATGATGATGTTTTACCACATTAACAAGGGATTTGGAATCCTTATATTCCCTTTGAACTTGGTAGTATGTTTCAAAGTGTTTAGCATGTTGATGTTAAATATGGCCCTGACAAGTACTAATGTATACCCTTTGGATTACCTGATAGTCTCCAAAGAGACACACTACTGAATTAAAAAAAGAAAAAAGAAAGAAAGAAGAAAAAATAAAAAGAATGTTTCTGCCTTGGGTTCAAGCATTCCCTTGTAAAGAGTATAACAAAAGGAAAGTCACCAATATTTAAAGTGCTCAAAATGTATTAATTTTACAAATTATTTTACACTGATCTAGACATTGCAATCAATAGTTTCCAAGATGATTGCAATAAGCATCTGGGAAAAGTGGTTAAAATAATTTTAGTTTGGTATTTAATAGTTATTTTTCTTTTTAGAATCTCTAAATTCCTATTGCAGTTATTGCTAAAACATCTCATCCTCCAGTGATTTCAATATATTAGCATTAGTTATAGACTTAAGATTTTGAATTTCCCATAAAAGTTACTATAGAATGCAAGTAAGTTCAAATAAGTGTAAAAGAAGTAATTTGCCAGGGTAAAAGGAATTAATTTTTCACAATACCAAGGGGATTCCTGAAAGCAGTAATGCTACAAAATGATATAAAAGAGAGTTTCACAAATGTCTGCATTTTCTTACCGTCTTTTATATGTAAATAATCAAAAATAACTTTAAAAGTGGCAAAGGAAGAGATGTAAAGAGAAAATAAGGATTTACAAAGAAAACTTAAAACTCTAAATATCATCTTGAAATGACATATAGAAGTATAAAATTTGAAACCATTCTGAAGTTTTAACAATAAGAAATTATCAGAAAAGTTTTACTTATGCTCTTGTTGACTCATTTATTTTAAGGAATGTGCATATGCTAGCTTATTTATTTACAATTGCAATGACTTGCTTTAGTCCTATCTCTGGGTCATTTTAAAAATAGTCAACTAATTTGATTCCCTTTTTGTGATATCAATGTGTCTAAAAAGTAGGTGATTAGAAAATAGCAATCAGTCGGAACTTCAATCCCTTGCTTTTCCCTAGGGCAGTGGATTATTTCTTCATCAGAATATCTGTTAGTTAATACCAAAGGCTTTGCCCAACTTCAAAGCAGAGATATTAAAGGCTCACTTTCCACTACAAGGCAGGTGTATTTTTATTAGCTTTCTCTTTCAAAATTGCTATGACTTCACTTGCGGATATCCCGCCAACAACCATTATTGAAAGCCTTACTATAATTGCTAAGTTACATGCAACGTCTGAAGCACAAAACCAATGTCACTTACAGCCCTCCAACAATTGACTGAAACCAAGTGTTACATCATTAAAGCTGAATTACAACACAACCATGGTGTGTTTTCCATGTGTGCTATATTTTAAACAATAGTAGACCAAAACCTGGCTATAAATTCACAGATCCCCAATTTGTTCAAATTCATGAACAATAAGAGCTGTCCGAGAGCCTTTGCTGGCTTTATTTTAGTCAGAAATGTCATGCACCAAAATTAAATGTCTGTTTGGATTTTATTGGAGATGGAAATGCTAGCTTTATGTTGTAAATTTAAACAACCTGCCACAAAGGGAGACTCACATTTGTATTGCTTGGGAAGGCATATTCATCTCTAATTGCTTATAGTAACACAAATAAACTAATGCAAAGTGTTCCATTTCTTAACTGGTTTTGTGTAAAATAAATCAGTTGAAGTGATGATGGCATGGGTTTCCAGTGGGTTCAGATTGAATTTCTTTTCTTTGATAGAGCTGGATGTGGAATCCAAACATTTAGCTATTGTTAATGATTAGAAAGTTTTCTGGAAATTCATGAAAATTCAATAAGACATTCATTAGTGCTGATAAAAGAAAATATTGGCAGCACATTCATATAACTTTTTTTTCTAATTAAGTTCAGCCCATTTCATTATTTGGTGATCTAAGTGGAAATAGTTCTTCTGTCATAGTGGTATGCAAAGCTATTATAATTACTTTTTTAGAAAGGTCGACAACTTTTTTATTTGGCTTCAGTGATTTTATGGTGCCTAGATTCCACCGGAAAATATTTAGTCACTTGCTTACTTGGATAGAAGTCCATCACCTGGAATAGAAATCAGGGTGAGTGTGCCAGCATCTTGTGCAACAGGCCCTGAAAATATATACTCAGGCTACTGCAAATGTTGTGTCTAGCCAGCACTGCCTTTGAAATGTTCACTGCATACCAGTTACTGTTAAGATTTATTACAGCATGTGTAGATAAATATATTTTAGTTTTCATATCCATAACTTAGATAATACAGTAGCAACCTACACTCTACATAGTGTCTTCAGTGTTAGTAGCCATTCATAATAGTCAGATTTTTCACCAAAACCTAAGAGCAATCTTCATGTTATTTTAAATAGCTCACACTAAATCAAATGTAAAAATTTATAATTTTTTTTACTAATCCACAGAGAAATTAGTTTAGCCTATTAAATATGTCTCCATGATGAGAAAACACATTCTAATAAAGATCTACTCCAAAATACATGGACAATAGGGCCCTGTAACAATATACAATAATCTTAAAGCTAAGTTGTTGTCTGCTATGGGAGACTAAATCAACTAATCCTATACTTTCGATTTACTTATATCCTTGCATTCATGTGAAAAGTAAATCACACACACTCGCTCCAAAATTTCTACAGGTCGTCTCTTCTAACACATTCAATTTCAATTCACAGTAAAAAATTATGACGGCAAATGAAATTCATCACATTCACCAGGAAAAAAAAAAAACCTATGCTCTCACCACAAATATATGTCTACCCAGTTCTTTTCTTTATTTAGAAAATCTCAGTGCCAACTGAATCAAAGCAGTCATACTATTTTAAGGTTTATTTGTTTTCTTTAAATTTGGCGGACAGTGTTCTTTCCTATAAAATTGGTTGACTCAATATGGAAAAAAAATATACACCATTAACTTTCAGCATATCCACTTGCTAGTCTTCATCTTGAATCCCAAAATCAATCTTCCTGATTCATGTAGAAGGATTGCTGTTGAATACAAAATATTCTCTGCAATTATGTGTTGCTAGTTAATGATTTGGGAAAAACGTCAATTGTCATTTAAATGTGTGCTATAGACTATATTAATCACATTCTTTAGATTCTAGGATATGGGCTGTTATAGTCATCAAGTATTTGTATTTCTGCTACCTTGTGTATTTTGATATACATTAAGAAAGTCATAGAGAAACTAAACTATGTGTTATTCCCAATTTCAATATAGCTAGTAACTCTTAGGTTGTAACATTACATGCTTAAAAAAATTACTTATCAAGTAATTGCTTATCAGGCCCTATACATATTTCAGCAAATCAAGATGTCCTAGATTGTATTTACATTTAGACTGTAGAGTAATTTTCCCAAACTACATAAACAAAACCATTTTGACACCTGATCCTTTAAAGTTCATGAACTTCAACATCTGAAAATATGTGTGGGATTGTCAAACATTCCAGTGTCCTCCCCAGGGGCACCTAAACATATGTAATCATGTATATCACAATGTCATATGCCATCAAGTTTTCTTAAAAGAAAATTAGCGGTCCCATCAGGGCAGCTAAAAGTTCTACCTCTGAGTCTGTGAGATAAGGAGCAGGACTTCTGAAGAAGAAAAACTTTTAACTTTCTAAAGTCTGAGTCAAGCATACCCACTCTTTTAAAATTCCTTTTCACTCAAAACACTTAAAATAGTGTCAAATACAGTAATAATGTAGGAAGTATGCAAGAGGGAAGACCTTAAGCCAAAAATTGCATTTCACTAACAGAATATATTTCATAATTATATACATAATATTCTCAATCATGCCAAGGAAGGAGGGAGACAGTAGGGAGGGGAATAGGCAATAAGAGGGATGATTGCCCATAAAATGAATAGCTGAGTAGCTGGTAGCTTAGCACAGCTCAAGGAGATGCTTGAGGAATCAACCCATCACTCAGCTATTCATTTCTGCCTTGTCAGATATCTTTTCAGCTGAGCAAAGGATCTTGGAGAAAGGGGCAGGTGGAAAGGCTGATTAAATTCACCCCTACCTGCTACATATGTGTGGAGAAGAGCTCTTATAATTCTATGGGGAAAATGGGGGTGGGGTGGGGAACAGGCAATTGCAACCCATCTGCTCACCCTGAACAATCTAAAGACTTGAAGGCAACAGGTTCACAGAAAACAGCAACATCGACCATAAGGCAAAATCTCTTTACCAGTATTTGTCCACCTGTCTCTGAGGGCAGCGACTAGCAGAGTCCTGACATCTGTTTCTTACATTTACTAGATTGCTAACCCTTTTGACCAGAGGCAGATAAATTAGGCACCTGGACTCCACCTCTCCAACTTTGAATAGCAAGAGAAAGCTTTTCTCCAATGGACTCAACTGAAGAAACTGACTAAAATCTCTATGGCAAACATAGTAGAAGATCTGGGATTGTAATTAAACAGCAACTTGGGATGGCTTGAGGGAAGATGTGACCAAAACTTTACCTGAGGTAGAGAGGACTCTTTTATAAAGAACCTTCAGTATGTGAACAAAGATAACTGTTTTCAGCATCTAGAAACATTTCAATATGTAGATTTCATGTTTTCTCTGTGTGACATTTTTAAACTTTTTTTATTCAGGTGAAATTAATATAAAATCAATCTTTGTAAAATGCACAACTCAGTGTCATTTAGTATATTCACAATGTGATGCAACCACCACTTCTACCAAGTTCCAAAATACTTCCATTACCCAAAAGAAAAAGGTATATTTTTATACAGGCATGTGACAGGCAAATATTTAAGAGTTATATGAGCATATTTTTAACTGTAAATCAGAACAATATAATTTAATTCTAATCCATCAGATTATTGTCAAACAAAACATTTTGCCGCTAAATCTGTTTTGAGAATTGGTATCTGTTAAGCTCTGATTTTAGATTATCTAATTCAAGGTCAACATTTGATGGAGATGAACCATCATGTCTTCCACAGGTACTTAGTTGCCTGTATAGAATGTCCCTTCTGCCAGTGCAATCTCTGCTCAGGTATCAGGAAACCTATTACTGCTGTACTTCCTACAAGTTGAAACAACTTCAAAATAAAAAAAATATAATGCAAATAACATTCCTAAAGATTTGTCTATATGCAAAGGGGGGAAGGGCTAAAAGGGCTACACACAGTTAGTGCCATTTCTTCCCAAATGTTCTTTTGACCTCTTGTCACTACTAGCCTGTTTTACTCCCTCTGCAAAAGGATGCTCTAATTTTGGAGCATATCAAATTTACCTTCAATTTTGGAGCATATCAACTTTATTTTTGATGTCTCCCTCATCAAAACAAAAACTAAGCAGTGACTTTTATATGTTCAACTGAAAAATAAACACTACTACCTCAAATAGTATGAGGAGTAGGTGGTTGGTTGGCAGGATGGGAGCGACCTCAGTTCTCCAGATACATTTTTATACCTAGCTAAACATCAGAATCACATGGATAGGTCTTGAGAGTTGGCATCAGAATTTTATAATTTCTCCATGTGACTGTAGCAGCTGCATTGCAAGCTGTGGAAACCACTGCTCTTCTTTAATTCTTTCTAGCAGTAGTCACTAATCACCCATCAGAGTGACCATGAATAAGTCCTTCAAGAGAGATGGGAGAAGAAAGGGAAAGGAGTATCATAGGTCAAGAATATTAGTTGATCAGTTCTTGCTAAGGAGCCTACAAAGATATCAACAGAGCCAGAATCTACCACACAAAGCTCTTACAGGGAAGGCAACATTTGCATAAAATCATACTTATTTCTGTTTAAAGAGTCAGACATCAGAATGGAACGCTCTTGTGTTTTTTAATAGTTTTGAAGACCTGACTGAACTATGAGTTATGTAAGGGTGCATTTTAATACCAAATACTCCTGCATATATAGTGTGATATTATGTATATACTTATACCTAATTAAGGCCTAAACATAAGGTCAGAGGGTAGTCAGCTGGAATTATGTGACAGGCGTCTACTCCAACCTTTGTTAACCTGCAACATAGATGTTTCAGAGATAAATTTTTATTATTGAATAATAGGGCTTGCTGCCTATAATGCTGAATGTCAGGGCCGGTTCCCACTGGAGAATTTAAATGTAACAAAGATGTACAGAATGGTTGAAATATCTTACTTTCCAGCAAGAAAATGTTGTGAAGCCTATAACCGTTTATTCTTAGAGAAAATAACTTAGACAATATCCTCCCAAAATGTCCTATGATCACCTACCATTAATCCAGCCAAGTTGAGTTAATGAGAGCATGGCATTTTTTAAAACTATATTTTTCAACCAAGTATGAAATATAATTTGTTATCCCCATACCCTAGCAATTTCTGCATTCTCTGTTAAATGTATTATTTATCCCATAAGTTGTAGGATATCAACAAGAGACTGTGACAGACACAGAATGAATTAACATAACACAGATATAATTGAAGGCTGAGCATCCCTTATCTGAAATTCCTAAGACTAGAAGTGCTTTAAAAAATTCAGATTTCAGAATTTTTTAAATTTTGAATATTTGCATAGACATAATAAAATATCTTGGGCAGGGAACCTAAGTCTAAACACAAAATTTATTTATGTTTCACACATACCTTTAACATATAGGCTGATGATGATGTCATTTTTTCCCTTGGGAAGACTGAATAAAGTGTGTACTGCCCATCTGTGTTTTGACTGCAACCTGCACATGGGGTCAGGTGTGGAATTTTCCACTTATGGTGTCATTTCAGTACTCGAAATGTTTCAGATTTTAGAGCATTTCAGATTTGGAATTTTTAAATTAGGAAGGTGCAACTTGTACAATGACTAAGAGTTTTGGTCACCTCTCTAGAGGTGCCAGAGACATTTTACTACAAACCCAAATTTTTAGCTACATCAACTCTGCAGAGCAGGAAATAAGAGATAAGGCCAGTTAGAAACAAATAAACAAACAAATCACTATTCATAAAATACTTATTTTACAACTATTATTTATAAATAGTATTCATTATATTACTAATACATGCTATTAATTATATAGCTTATTGATCATTTATAAATAATATCTATTACTTATAAAGAAGTTTTTTGTTTGTTTGTTTGTTTGTTTTTTGAGTTGGAGTCTCACTCGGTCGCCCAGACTGGAGTGCAGTGGCCGCTCCCGGCCACCGCAGCCTCGACCTGCTGGGCTCTGGCAATCCTTCCGCCTCAGCCTTCCGAGTAGCTGGAATTACAGGCATGCGCTACCACGCCCGGCTGATTTTTTGATTTATTGTAGAGATGAGGTCTTGCTGCCCAGCCGGGTCTCGAGCCCGCGGGCTCAGGCAATCCACTCACCTCAGCCTCCCAAGGCGCGGGATTACAGGCTGAGCTACCGAGCCCGGCTATAAAGAAGTTATATACACTATTGATTTACTCAGTGCTTTTGTTTCCTTTTGATTATGACTTGAACCTACTATGTAAAATCTTAGTTCTCTTATTTTTGCTTCTTTTAAAATGAAATGAGGAACAGCGGTCCTTTCCTTAATCCTGCCACAAAGGACCATTCAGCAGCAACTTGACTTACCTACTGAAAGATTGATCCTCAATAGGAATCCCTTCATGAATTCCCATGTGATAATTACCCCCAGGAATATGTTAGTGAAGTCCCCACCTCTGCTGCTGATGCTAAGCACCCGTATCACTCTAGGAAACCACACACTTTACACTAACGGGCAGAAAAAGCAGGTGCCTTCATTTTCATACTTGCAGGAAGAGTCCATACTTGTAGCCCTCTGTGAAGGCTCACTTTTGCACTCAAAATTTTTGCCTAGCTCTCAGGCTGAATTCTAATTGCAAAGACTTCTGGAAAACGTAGTTTTCTAGCCTCTGTAATAAGTAAAGGCAAAAAAAGAAAAAAAGAAAACAGAAAAGAAATAAAGAAAAAGGTTTGAGGTGAGAGGACAAGCCAATCTGACATATTCACCATAGGTTGGTAACAGGTAAGTCTGAATGGTGCATTTCAAACATTCTAAACTCTTTGTTGACTTTAAGTCCAACATAGCAGAGAACAGGCTGAAATGCATGTTTCCTCTGAACTATAACTGCTGTATCCACTTTGCCATATTTATACATTTCTCTTAATGTTGGTGTCCACATAATCTCTTCTACTACATGGTTATTGCATTGGACACCTTCAATATTTAAAATAACTTTTAAAATATTCAGGACACATGAAAAAGTGTCTTGCATCTTGTTTTTTCTTGTTTTTTTTTGAGTTGAATTCTCACTCGGTCACCCAGACTGGAGTGCAGTGGCCGCTCCTGGCCACCGCAGCCTCGACCTGCTGGGCTTTGGTGATCCTTCCGCCTCAGCCTTCCAAGTAGCCGGAATTACAGGTGTGCGTTACCATGACCGGCTGATTTTTTTGATTTATTGTAGAGATGAGGTCTTGCCAAGTTGCTCAGGTGGGTCTCTAACCCGCGGGCTCAGGCAATCCACTCACCTCAGCCTCCCAAAGGCGCGGGATTACAGGTTGAGCCACCGAGCCCGGCTTGTGTCTTGCATCTCATAAGCTTTCAAGTTAATACTTGTTGAGTTGTAAATGAACAAATGAAGGAATCAATGCAAGTTTGTTTCAAAAAAGAGTAGCTCTCATTAGCATCTACATCTACATTAAATTTTTAATTAAAATGTAGAGTACAGAATAAATTGTCTTCACTTAATCATGCTGCCTTTAAGTCTTTGTATCTGTTAGGGCTCTTCTTTAGCAATGATTAGAGTTTGATTTCGAAACTAGAATCCCAGATGTTTAATAAGAAATTGAAGAACTGGTAATGATATCAAGAATTTGTCCTCTTACATGTAAATTGGTTAGAGTACAGTTATTAAAAAGTAAATGCTAACAGGTAGTTCTCAAACAGAGATTGTTTAAATTATAATCTTAAATAGCTTAATTCGATTTAAATGAACTAATTCAAGTAAAGTAATTTGAGCTAGCGCTGAAATTATTTTTTTGCTTGCCTTGTGTAATGAGCAAAGAAATCTACTCTATCTTTTCTAACTTAAAAATTTCATGGATCTTTAAATAGATGTCTCCCAAATTTATATCCCTGTTGAACTCCTGACATTTCCAGACCCACATATCCACACATAGATATGGCAATTAGTAGGCATTTAGATACATAAGTAGGCAATTAGATGCCTAAGTCTGAATTTCAATTAGGAAACCAGAGGTGGGTATATAAAATTTGGTCTGAACATCCTTTAGAGAACATTTAAACCCACGGGACTAGGTAAGTTGTCTCCAGAGAGTTGAGAGTAGATATCAAAGAGTAAAACAAAAAAAAAAGATAACTAATCCCTAAAACTCTGAGATTTAGAAGAAAAAGAGTCTCTAACAGCAGAGAAGGACGGGTCAGTAAGAAAGGAATGAAACCTTTAAGAGTGCATTGCGTGAAGATCAAAAAAAAAAGAGGAAGGAGGGAAAGGTCACAGTTGTTGCTCCAAATTTAAAGGTTGAAGTGAATTTATAAAAGTCTTTCAAATTCTTCTCCACCTAAGGAAAGTATGTTCATCTTTAAAATCCAGTGCTAATGACTTCACTGGTCAACTCCCCACTGCTCCCCATCTTCCCTCTTTCCCTGCCACTAGTCAGAACCAGGTTTGCTAGAATCAACAGAAAGGTTTTATGTTCATCTTCGTCATATCATTTTCTCCAGGGTTTTAGTCAAATGCATCAATTAATATGCTCAGAATGGAAATATTTTGTGATTAAAAGATTTGGGTTTTTCTTACTTTAAAAAATACCTTATTTTATTAACACACATATTCGGTGATAGAATTGTAATCCGTATTAATATTCTGTCAGCATAGTCATCGTTTTTATTCTTTGTGTGGGAGTATAGTATAGTTGCAAAAGTACAGACAAAAATGGATCTGAGATCTACCCTTATAACTTATGGTCATATGACATCGGACAAGTTGATTAATTCTCTGGACCCCAATTTCCTTTTTTGAAAAGTGTGGACAGATGCTAAAAGGCTTTGTGTGGAATAAATTAAAATGCATAATTAGAATGGAATAGACACTTGATAAATACTAAATTTATAAATGTTTTGCTTTCATTATCTGACATAACACCTAATATTATACTTATACAAATGGGAAAGTTTAAGAAATTCATATTTTCATCTTTTTCTATAGAAATAATGGGAATCTAAAATTTATATGATACCCAGCTAGGTTCTGAAGATATAACATAAAATAATATATTACTGTAACAGTGTATCTCACCACTCTCCACTATAAAATGATCGATTCTATTCATTAATAACTATGTACCTTTAATGATAGACTCTACTGATGCCTTTTTCTCTTAATACCTTTAACAAAAAGTTGTCTTTGTGTCCATGAGAGCTTACTTTTTCATTCACCCTTATTTTATTTTAAATTAAGTGCTCACTGTCATGTTGTAATAATTATAGCCTATACTGTGTCAAATATTTAACTAATTTCCTATCTTAACACCAGCATACCTCAAAGTGATATGAAATGTTAGGCAGACAGTCCCAAATCTTAGGATTAAGAGATTTTCGAATGAAAGGGGCTAGGGAATTAGTTAAAAGAATCTTTAGTAGATACAGGTTTACTTTTTGGCATTTATGATATCTTAGTCTTTCAGGACTTATTGCCATCAAGCAAAGAAATATAATTCAAAAGATCAAATTACAAAAGTAACACAAAAAATTCTGAGTCACATACACAGCTTATTACCAACCTTTGTGCTTCAGCTCACTGCTGTTTTATTTTTATCCGTCTATGGTTGAAAATGACATGAGCTTCATGGTTTCAGTTTACATTTTGCTGTGATGTTAACCACAAAATCTCTGCTAAAACCATATTTGGTGTTAGTGTCTACCTTTCAAAAATGATTCTGGATTATGGAAAGGGGAGAATGGAGATACATTTATTACCTAGTATTGAAATAGTACGTCTTAAACAAACACAGTTTAAAAGTTAACATCTGAACTTACTCACTCATGCACACAAGAAGAATGAAGTTGAGAAAAATAATAACGTTTTCTTTTAACTATCCATAAAGCTGACTGGAAGACACAGACTATCATTTCATTTTTATCAATTTGGAAACTTAAAAGTCAATTATAAGCGTAGATACAAATTTACAAAGATACAATTCCAAGCTTGACAATAAATCAAGTTGCTTGATTACCCATTTGGAAAATAATGCATATTTTTGGTCAGCAATATAGCTGAAGCACCTATAATAGTGTATGGCTAGTACAGGCGCAAAAATGTTTGCTGAATGAATAAATTGCATAAATATATGCAATTATAAATCTTTACGTATTAGTTTCTTAAGAGTTTAGCTTTTCTCTGCAAAGCTAAAGCAACACTGAGTTTTCAACAACTCCGTTTGCAGTAGGACTAATGTTTCCAGATCTAGATTTAATATTCATAGTTAAAGCATTTGATAATTTCAAATTAGAAATATAGGTGCAAATTTCTTTTGAGTTCGAGAAAAGGCTTTTGCATTAGAAACACAGTAGGGTCAACTGACTTTTATGGTGCTTTTTCATTGGGTGAAATATTCCTAAACTTAAAGCATCTGTTAATATTTTATCTGAATTAGCATGCTCTTTTGTACTTGTTGGTTGTACTTCCCTGTTGAGGTTTTTTCTGAGATGCAAAGAAAAGAATCAATTATCCTAAATCTCTCAGAGCTTTTTCATTCTATGCCTCTATCCTCTATCCTCAGACTGATTAGCCTAGTTCAAGCCACTGTCACATCTTAAACAGGATTATTAAAATGCTTCCCTAGCTCTCACTTATTCCTCACCAATTCCTTCTTTTCAAAGCCATTTCAGTGATAAGACTAAAATGCAAATCTAATAAATTGACTTCTATGCTTAAAACTCTTCAATGGCATCAGCATGTGCTCTTAGGACAAAAATCCTGAACTCCTTAAAAGCACTGTACACACATCTTTTTCTCATGTTACTCTTGTACATTTTTCTAGTTTTATCCCTTTCTACCCTTCCACTCACTGAACACTCCAGCCATAAGGAGCTATTTTCAATTCCTCGACACAGTGAACATTGTCTCACCTCCTGCCATTAGCTCAAGCTGCTTGGTCTGGATGCCCTCCCTCACACCCTTCGGTGGTGATGGAAGCATGGTGAACTCATGCTCAAGATACGAATCACCACCTCGGGAAATCTTATCATACTCCACAGCTGGATTATTTACATTTCCCTTCTATGTTCTCTTGTGACATGCTGTGTATAACTTTAACATAGCATTTGTCAAACTCTACTGAAATTTCTAGTTTACTTGATTCTCCAGTTTCTTAAGGACTGGGATAATATTTCTTTGCTATCCCCCACCCTTCACCAGTATCTAGCTCAGTACTTGGTATCCCCGATGTTGCTGCTTCCATCTTCACCAACAATAGCAGCCAGCAATTGTTAAATACTTGCCATGTGACATTTCCAGGGTAGCACTCCCATATAGCATTTATTGATGTTTAAATATTTATCATGCACCCTAAACTCTTTACATACTATTTCATTTAATTCTTGCAACAGTCCTAAGGAGTCAATATTATTATCCCTAGAAAGCTGAAAGAGTTACTGACCTATATTCATACATCTGATAAACAGCAAAGCCAGGTGAGTCCTGATCCTCTGTTCCTAACTACTAAAATAATTTCTTCACAAAATTGAAATTTAATAACCATTCTTCTGTATGTAAGTGATGGATGTGTCTATGTAATCCAAGTAAGGTGAATGAAGCATCGTTTTAATAATAGTACGCTAATTCTTATGACAAATACTAATACAATTATTGCTGAATATTTTCCTTTTAAATCAGAAAGATAATCATGTAAATATATTTTGCTGTTAATAGAAAGAACAATAGTGATTCGTTCTGGGTAGGCATAGTAAAATATGTGTTAAATTCAGGTGAATTTTGAAACCAAATGATGGTATTGTTTGTCATATAAAAGCTAAGCTTTTCAAACTGGAAACAGGCATCTCAAACTGCATATACAGTATATTAGCTTTCAATCAGCAATGTAAACAATGTAATATAAGCATTACATTGACTCTACATTAAGATAAACCAAACCACTTTTGCCAAGACAGATGTAACCACTCAAATTCCATTGGGAAAGAGGTAATAGAATTATTTGGTCTAGGTCCCAAAAACTTGCTTTAGTAAATAACTTGGACTTTGTTTATTCTTTCTTTATAACACCTATTTTGAACATTTAAATGTTACAGTGTTTCAAGTGTTCTGGGTTTAGGATTCAATGGCAAAAACAAACCATTTGTTAATCTTTCTTTATCAGGCAATTTTTATCTGACAGTTATGGGAAAAAATTTACTTTAATTACTCTTAAATAATACATAAATAACAAAAGAAATATTGTATCACCACTCTTCTTTATACTTCAAGCCTCTTCATTTTTGTAACACAGATTTTTTAAAAAGTAAAACATAATAAAATAAAAAATTATACTCAGAAATATTCAATAATTTTATATTAATCAAAATGCTAATTTTTAAGAGTTACTCAAGAGTTAAAACCCAAAAAGTGAGTTGACTACAGGAAGCAATCTATCGCTTTGGAAAATGTTTATTTTAGTGCAAATTATAAGCAAAAAAACCAAGTTGTCTGAATTGAACAATACCTTATTGTTATTATTATTTTAAAATTAGATATACTTATCTAAATTAAAAGGGTATTTTCTAGTAACATTTATATATATATAAATTTATATTTTTATGTATTATATTTCTTAAGTAGTCATGGAAAAATGACTCTTTGGAGTATTAAACATAGGAATTTTTAAGTGAGTAGTATAAATCACTCTTCTAAAAACTCTGTGAAAAGTTTTCTTCTACATCTGTTCTCCTGCCTTGCAATTCTTCTACCAAGAGGATTCTAAAGTTACTATCTTTTTATGTAAACTGCCTGACAAATTTCATGCACATACAATCTTATATACATACTAAAAGACCTTGATCCATGTCCTGGCTGTTCACTAACCATATGACTCTGGAGAAGAAACTCAGTCTCCTAGAGGCAGGGCACATCTGTAAAGTGGAAGTGCCAAAATAGATGATTAGGTTTCCTCCAACTCTAAAACAATATAACTGATAAAAGCTGACAACAGACATCTATCCACCCATTTATTTTCATCTAAAGTTTAAGCATGCTTCTTTAATCCATGACAGGAAATCTAGTCATTTTCTTCTACAGCTTAAAGCCACAGGTATTTATAATCTCCTCTGTCACCTTTTTATGTCTGTCCTTCTTGATGTCTTACGAACTAAAAGAATTAAAACCTTGCCTAGAGGTCAATTCATGAACTTATAACTGTTTTTCAGTCTCAACTCATTAGTATCCAGAGGGAATGCAGGTTCAGAGTGGCCAGATCTTCAAATTTTCCACAATAAATCATTAATCTAGTTTCTTAAAATCTCCTGACTTAAAAATGTTGATAAACTATCAATTTTTAAATTGAAAACAAATAGCTCTGTGCAGATCATGCAAAATCCAACCAAGGGTAGGATTTAGCTGATGACTCCTGAGTTTCAGTCTAGAACCTGCTGACTAATAGGCAACTAAACTAAACAAAATCTATTACTGTTACCACCTTGAGTCAAGATAGAGGACATTAGCCTTATCTTCATGTTAAAAGTAGTTGATTATAAGCTTTCTTGCCTTTACTGTCAGAAAATAAAGTTTATTCATAGCTCTTTCAAAGATATTTTCCTGAGATTAACTATTATTCTTTGTGACTTTTGTTCTTCCAGATACCTTTGATTTTCATCATAAATTAACTGTCCTTTTTAGTCGGTTTTATTGTAATGTTTTATCAGAGGTAGGGAAAAAAAAAAAAAAAGAAATCCACATGACCTGTCATCAGAGTCTCATGTTATCTCACGGGCCCTTATCCTAGAGACCCAACTCCACCTCCAAAAGACACCTGAACTCCATCTATACCCTCTGGGGAGAATCTACCATCAACATAGTACTAGGTCAAACACATGCTACTGACAATGATCCTGGCCAGAGATGCATGAGTGAAATTGCACTGAATGATAGCTGAAGTTGTTTGGTATCAATAGGAAAAGAGAAACAAGAAAATCTTTGTCAGAAAAAAAAAATTTGAGGAAAAAAATTGAGGAAAAGGATTTGAGGAAAAAAATATAAAAGAAGTGTGCATGAAGAGAATAATAAGAATTTTAAGCATTTGAATAAAATTAAGTGCCTTAGAATACACTCTATAGGTATTTGGGAATAGTTCTCCATTTGTATTATTCTGCTATGGCTTTGACTGCATTTCTCTCCATTTGCTGTTTTGCAACACTTGTGTATTTGTACAGAGGATTTACTGTTTTAGGACCATTTTTCCTGGAGTTAAAAATAAGTAGAGCATTGCTCTGCTTTTCACTTGAAAATTTTCCTATGGAAATTTGGAATCATTCCCATTTTTATTGAAATATGGAATATTTCCCTTTTTTTAATGGAAATACGTAACAAACCAGAGCTAAAACCTCCACTGCAGTTTGAAATAAGTCTGCCATTTTGGTTAGGTTAACAGTAAATGGAAATCACATGCAGAATTACCCAAAGACTTCAGCAATTATTTGAAGAGTATTCAGCAAACTGGAAAAAAAAATGGATTTTGCACCATGATTTATACATAGTATCACTAATAAAAAAAGTGGAAAAATGAACCTCAAAGTTCTTTTAAATTAGCTGCCTAATGCATTTTGAATCAACACTTCCACATACTTATTATAAACCACTAATGTGTCTCACATTGAGACTTCTTTCTATGGGTGACACCTCAGTGATTTATAAGTAACACTTTATGAGAACAAAGTGGAATACATGCCTCTGGGAATTTTTACTGTAGGCAAAGGACAATAACTTAATTTTGCTAAATGTTCTATATGCAGACTTGTCATCGTTTCCTGACACAAGGATTCTCACATTCTTTAAAATGTGTTGTCATTTATATCAAAGATACTGACATTAGTATTTCAATATCTAATGCTTTACTGATCATATATTTTTTCCAGGCTCCTGCTCTCTTATTGCTGTCCCACCCACTGTTGTCTGGTAGTGTGCTCAATAAGCCTGTTTTTCTGCTAAATACCTAACTACATATATACCTACCTACCTACCTACATACATACATAATACATACATACATACATTTGTTCTAGGCTCCTCTCTAATGATCTGACTCAATTTCCACTGGCCTGGAACCAGTGTAAGCACCATCCTTGCTTGCAAGGGAGCTCGTCTGGAAGATGGATCTATAGCAAGTAAACTATTTTTTATCTACCTTGTCATTCATTTATTTGGATTGATTTTGTAGGCTGAAAGGGCATGGTGGTGACTATATGGAGCTGTGGTTTAAATCTGGCAAGGCACAATTAGAATCACTATTGTCCCGGTTCTGTCTTTTATGTTCTCATACACCATATACTGAAAAAATCTCATAGTCTCAACACTCATCCTTGTTCTCACAGATCCTGGAAATCTCATTCTTTTCTGTGACCTAACTATATGAATATGAACGAACAGCCATGATTTATCTAATGTTTTTCTTTTTAATCACACATCCAATATGAAATCTTAAACATCAAAGTAACTTTACAAAGTTACTCCATTCCCTTGACTTCACAAATGGTGAAACTGAGACCTAAGGAACTTTCCTCACAATGTAACTTTATAACAACCATGTGTTTGGAATCTGAGTCCAATTTTTTTTCCAGCTCATCACTTTAATTTAAATACTTATTCAAGGTTAGGCCAAGCTCACGTCAGATATTGTCATAGACAAACACAATTTAGAAAAGATATTACCTTCTTGAATTGTAGATCCCATAATTATTTATCAATATCAAACTTGGGTGAAAAACATCAGCATGTATAACATTCAGTCAATATATAAAAGTCAATCAATATAAAAGCATAAAATTCAAGGTGAATATTAACATTTAATATATATTCACCAATTCCCCTAGAGTATGTATACATATAGAGAAGATGATACCACTAAAACAGCACAATTATGAATTGTGGGTGAAGATTTCCAGTAGGAATTATTTACAAGCTAACTGGTTTTCTTTGAGATTGCATGTTCCAATAATTACTAAGAGGTTGCACTCACACCTGATCCCTTGGAAGACACTTCATGTTCAAGAGTCAAAGAGAGGGGATTTCCATTTTCACGCTGGAGAAGATGTTTCAACTATAAATAGTTTAAATACATAATGGCCAGATTTTTCTCTTAGCTCTGAACATATTTAGGAAAAGCAGGCACGGGGGATATCTCATCTCAGAGGAAAAGAATGAGCAAATTAGTCAGCTTTTCCTGTGATATTGATCACAGAGAAGTAAGTAAATTTCAGAATAGTGTTCAAGGATGTGTATAGCTTTATTATTATTTTTTCTAATAAAAGGAAGTTTGGCTCACCAATAATGGACTGAGTATATGGATGACATTAAGAAGGATAAAGGAGGCTTTATTTTTGAGAGATGGAAATTAAAAGTGGTTCAGCCTTGTTTCTTTTGTTCTTGTTGGTGGTGGTATACGCTACTTTGCCCAGAAAGTTTTAGGCATAAGACGCCTTTTAACCAATGCTCTCGTTGTGACATGCATGAGATATTAAGTACTCTAAGTAGCTACATTTTTCAGCCTAAAGTTTTTTGTTGACTATAATAAAATTGTACTGCAGTTTAGCTACAGAAAATAACACAGTTGAATTAACCTACTTAAACTACCTAATAATCATCCATCTAGAAACCTGACCAATCACTGGCAAATGTCTGCACAAAGAAAAAAATGTTTTTATAAAAATGCAAGCTTAAACTAATCTCTGTTGTCTTTAAGAAGGTAGATAATACCAGAGAAACAAACCCCAAAATTCCTCCTACTTACCTCTCCACCATCATGTATACCTAATCCTGAAATGTACCCCCACAATTTTAAAATAAAAATTTTTAAGTTAAAAAAAAGATTTAAGAGGAGATAAGAGATGCTTAAAATTCCAGTTTAATTACAAAAGAGATAGTTTGGGGAACTAAAACTTTGTATTTAATGATGATTCTTGAAGGTAGGAGAATTTGATAGCATTTCTTAAAGGCATGAGTGATTCGTGACAAAAATGTACACTTGAAATTGACTCTGATTTTTAGCCAGTAGGAGAAACTAAAGCTGACTTTCAGGAAGCATATCATGTATGTGTCATGTACATCACGTCATGAAAGAAAAGGTCATGGCACGTGCTTGGAAGTGCCAGGTAATAATTCAGATAGCTGTGTTGATACTACGCTTTTCAATGTGGCTTTTGGAAAACCATGTCATTTTCATGCATGAACACATACATATAAAAATAAGTTTATAGCAGCTTGTTAAATGAACATTTTCAAAAACTTATCAAATATATTTGAAAACTAAAAAAATCTTGCAATTTTTCATTAAATATCTTACACGTATATTAACTAGAGATAAAGTAGGCAAACACATTATATAGCAGATTATTTTTAAAGCTGCTGTGTTTAAATGAGTCATTGAGAAAGTGTTAAAATGCAAAGGTGAATAGTACCATGCATTATTATGAATCATGTGGAATATTTATTGCTGTATACCAACATTTGGGTTGGGTGATATTGGAATGATAAAGCCTAAAGAACATTTAAATTAACATTTGCAACCAAATAAGACATTTTGTTAATTCACATTATATTCAGAAGAGGGGTTCTGATTTCCATTAACCTTGACTATCTTTACTTGTCAAGCAAATAACATGACAGAAGAAATAACAAATGTTCTTTTGCCATTAACCTACAGCAAGGGGACTTACATTTCCAGTATTTGTAACCATCTGATGCAGCCTACTAAGGCAATCGAAAGACCCTTCCATCAAAGATCTCCAGTTAGCCCACTGTAGATAAAATAAATATATAATCCAAACTGAACTTCACTTTCAAAGGCATGTAAGATGGTTTCCCGACACGTCTTGCCTATTTAAAAAAATTTTATAATGGTAAATAAACCCTGGAAAATTCCTTCTCTGATTTTACCACCTGAAACTGCAGCTGTTGGCTGCCACTATCACAGACTCACAACTCCAAACTCACGTGCAAACCTCATCAAGGGCAGACATTTCTAATTGATTCCAGAAGTATTTCTTGTGCTTAGATCAGGGGGCAATGGAAGAATAATGAGCAGCTTTTCGGAGGGAATTGGGGGCGAGGGTGTTGAGGGGAGGGGGAGGGGAGCGTTAAAAAAAATCTCAGACTTGGCCAGAAAAGGCATGGCAATTTTACGGTCAATTGGCGAGAGCATCTGGAACCTAGCACGCTAGTCCCACAGTCGATGGCAGTGAGACCAACTTACTTGCAAGCGACTGCAAGCCCGTAATGAGTCCCTGTCAGGTCCGGGTGGAGACCACGTGGACGCGCGGCCAAGCACCCTTGCACCTTCTTCTTGGCGACAGGATTCCCCCTGGAGCCCTGTCCAGTGCCTGCAATCTGCCCACGCATAGATCTGCACCTATTTCAGTCACGCTTAAAGACAACACAAAAAAAGAAAAAAGAAATAGAAAAGAAAAGAAAAAGAGAAAAAGAAAGACTGAGCATAAGGACGTGTGCGTGTGTGCTGTGTTTAATTCCTTGTGCACTGACAAGGCCCTACATCACAAGGCCGTGTTTACTTTCATTTGGGATCTATTTCAAACGCAGCAGGCCATCTCCTTAGTGCATGGGGAGTGTCGGATGCGCAGGCCATAAATCACAGCACAGCTCCAGGCACATCCAGAGGGGAGGCAACAAGTGAGGTTCTTTGTTGTTTCAAATGTAGGACAGGTGATTATTATTTTTCTAAGTGGGGAAGGGCCAGGTCTTTGCTTTTTTTTTTTTTTAATGCCAAGCAGAAAACCAAGGGTGATATGGAAATAATTTCTTAGGCGCAAATGATGTTTACTTTAAGCGGCTGCTCGTAATTCACCACCTGACACTGGTGGATTACACCCACAAATAAGTCAGGTAAAAGGACAGCTGTGAAAAATGCAAAGAGAGTGAGTCAACAGGGTGGAGACTGGTTTCATGGCAAAGAACAAGTCATGCAGAAAACTGGATTTCAAACATTCCTAGATCTCTATTCTTATCCAAACAATGTAATTAATAGGGATTGCATTCATTTTAGGGCTCACTCAAAATTCCCAGGTTTGTGATGTTAAACTAAATTCAGTGTGTTTGCTCTTCCACTTGATGTACCCTTGGCAGGGAATCACTTCCTGTTTTCAAACAAAAGTAAAACAAGCAAAAAAGCAAGACAAAATGAAGCAAAAAATACAAACTAAAAGAAAAAAGAAATGCATTTAAAATACTTAAAACAAATCATCGTTTTTGGATGTGAAATTTTCCTTAAAATATCTCTGTTCTGATGATTACAGTATACGTGAATCAGAAATTTATAGAAATAGTGTTGCTTAAAATACACATAATATTGAAATGCAAAAAGAAATGATAATGAACATCTACACGAACATAAAGTATTTGCAAAAGCAACTGCACTTGGTGGACACCTGCTAGTACTTAAAAATAAGAGCCTAAGAGAGAAGGGAAGGTGCATATTAGCTATATTCATGTCTTTTCATTTTTAACTATCTCAATAAAGATGATACACAGAAAGTCATCATGCATTAGCATTTTCTTAGATGTGGTTTCAATATTTTAAAGTCCCATGCAAAGAGCAATACATTTCAGGATCTTTCATATGATAATTTGCAGTTTACTCTGTCAAAATGAGTCTCTCCTTTTATAAAGCAGAAAAGCAATACTATATTCTAATATTGTTTAATTTTTTTTACCAAGTGTTTTAGAAGGAACACAAGAAGTGGACAATATTTTTTTTGAAAATGAGATCATATATAAATCATCCCAAGTTACTTATTTTCACCTTCTATTTAGCTAGCCCCACAACTCAGTCCATCAGTTATTTTCTCTCCACCTTTATAGAATAGTAAACAATGTGTTCAAGACAGATGGACATGAATTGTGAAGGAAATTGCATATATAATGCTCTTCTCATAGAAGCGAAACACTTGTTAATAAAATGTGATGGCAATGAAAAAATCTTGGGAAAGATTATATCCTACAATTCTAAAAATACAAGGGGGACTCCCCCAAAGCAAAATTTATTTATAAAAATTGTGAATTTGTTTTTTACTTTTTAAAGACAAGGTCTCACTCTGTTGCCCAGGCCGGAGTGCAATCACACAATTGCAGCTTACTGCAGCCTCGAACACCTGGGCTTAAGTGATCCTCCTGCCTTGGCATCCCAGGCAACTAGGTCTACAGGCACATGCTCCCACACCCAACTAATATAAAAATATATATATTCCAGAGTCAGGATCTCCCTATGTTGCCCAGGCTGGTCTTAAATTCCTAAGCTCAAGCAATCCTCCCACCTGTACCTCCTAAAGTAACAACAACAACAACGACAAAATTAAGTGTCAGGACATTTAAATTACATTAGAGGTGAAGGAAGAAGCATAGTGAGTGTCAAAGCTTTATTACAGCAACACAAAAAATATCAAAGGGGATTTACAAATAACCCCAGTATTTGTGTATTTTACGCTACTTCCTGGATTTTGCATTTTTAAAAAATAAAAATATATGATGTCCTATAAAATACATTCTCTTATATGCTACTCAAAGGTAATTTTCAAAATTTTTAATCTATAGGATACAAGAGGAGTATAATCTGGGACTGTGATTCAAGGTGAAGTGACCTATCTTGACCTCTAAGTGGCTAATGAATCGGTAAAATGTTCATGACTAATATTCAGTAATATAGCATCATAGACGTAGGAGATTTTTCAATGTTTCAGAAATTTTAATACAATATAGGGTTAATTTTGAATTCATTTTAAAAGTGAGTACTTGCCCCTATACAAGAATAGGTGAAATCAACATCTGTGTACTTAAAATTTAAAGAGTAAACCCTGTTAAAGAAGTCAAGATCTGGCTGGGCACAGTGGCTCATGCCTGTAATCCCAGCACTTTGGGAGCCTGATGCATGGAGGTTGCTTGAGGCCAGGAGCCTGCAACCAACCTAATTAGCATAGTGAGATCTCATCTCCATGAAAATAAAAAAATTACCCTGGCATAGTGCTGCGTGTGCCTATAGTCCCCACTACTCAGGAGGCTAAGACAGAAGGATCACCTGAGCCCAGGAGGTCAATGCTGCAGTGAGCCGTGATCATGCCACTGCACTCCAGTCTTGACCACAGAGTGAGACACCAACTCAAAAAAAAAAAGCCAACAACATGAAATTAATCTTCAAATTATATATTTGCTTTATATTTTTGCATAATTATATCCTGTATTTATAATCCTAGCCAGGAGTTATATAAACTAATACTGGAGATTAGCGGAGGAGTTATAGTTGGATATATCTAGCACCGTACAGAAAAAGTTTACCTTTATGTGCATTAGTGACAATAGTTAGTTTGATAGTACTATCTTCACATGTAGAGGGGAGTATTGTATTATATGGCATTAATCTATGGGAAATAAAATCCATTTAGTTCAATCATGAGGTGATGAGACAAACTGCAAGCTGGGAAAAGATATTCGTCACGACTGACCACAGCCTCAAACTCCCAGGACCAGGAAATGTTTCTGCCTCAACCTTCCCAATAGATGGGATTACAGGCACATGCCACCACATGCAGCTCATTTTTTTTTTAACTTTTTAAGCCATCAGTTTTCGCTATGTTGCCCAGGCTGGTCTCAAACCCCTGGGCTCAAGTGGTACTCTCAGTTGGCCTCCCCAGGTACTGGGAAATTATGTCAGGTGAAGATACTCCTAATAAGCATTAATGACTAAGGATGGATATTATCATCATCATCTATAGAATTCCTAAAAATCAAGCAGAAGAAAACAACTGAATAGAAGAATGGGTGAAAGATATGAAAAATATGTTAATGAGAAAGGAAACATAAATGACCAATAAACATGAATCAATGATCTATTTCAGTAGTAAACTGAAAATGGCAATTGAGAATGCCACAAGATGCTATTTAATTCCTCAGATGGAAAACAATAAGTAAGAAATCTGACAATTCCAATGTTGGTAAGGAAATGTATATTCTCATAGTGGTAAATTTTACAACCACTTTGGAAAACAATTTGGCATTATCTTAATAATTTAAACAAGTACATTTCCTACAATCTAGTAATTCCATGCCTAGCTGTTATGGGCTAGAGAAATTCCTCGTATATGCAAGGTACTCTAGAAGATACGTACATGATTTTTCATTGCAACAAAAAACCTAGAAACAAACACTAGAAAATAAATAAATATATTTTGATGTAGTCAACAGGAAAATAGTCTATAGCAATAAAAATGATACCATGTTATTGTACTCACAAATTTAAAACCGAGATCCTCTTGTTTAGTGATAACTTTAAGAATATCTAAAAAAGTTATAATTTGGATAAAACACGGAAATGGTAAACACAAAGTGCAACACAAACACAATTATATCTGTAGAAATATAAAATAAGGAGGGATCACACAGGTGGTCAATCACACAGTGTTACTAATACCTTACTGGTATTATCATATTATAATTGTACTTGGATAACATTTATTTTATTCTCTTTTATAAACATATTTTATCTAATTTAATTTATCAAAGACTGCATGAAAAGTAATTGTGAATTTATATAAAGAAAAACAATACATAAAACGAATATAGACACTATTCATAAATGCAAACTTTGTGCAGTTTATAACATTTTGAATTTTGTATAATTCTGAAATAGATCAATCAAAACTGTTGTATACTATAAATACTCACGTGTGCATGTGTGTGTGTGTGTGTGTGTGTGTGTGTGTGTGTGTTTCGTTTCATTGTGATTCTAAACTTTGTGTATAGCAGACTGGTACATGTATCTTGACAAAAAGTTGAGTGCATTCTATTCCTTATATTCATAATGTGGCCAGGAATACAGTTGAAATGCTCATCTAAGATGGCTTTAGATAACCATCCTGTAATGATGACAACACACTAATCATCCTTGGGAGATAAAATCAAGATAAAACCCCAATGTGATAGGTTTGGTTAATGGCTGTCATAAATCTATGCATACCCTTTTGTATCTAATTTTACTGTTCTTATATTCAACAGACAGAGGCTCTTTTGCTACCCTTTGAATTTTGACTGATCTTGTGTTTTGCTTTGACCAATGAAATGTGGCAGAAATATGAGTTCCAACGCTGAGTCTTCAAGACCTTTCAGCAGATACAGCCTTTATAGTCCTGCAATTGTCATTTAAGAACGTGACCTGGACCACTGATGAATAAGAGGCCATATGGAGGGAAAATGACATGTTTTTGTTTACAACTAGTAACAAGCATCTCACAGGGAACCTTTCAGTTCAGCTGGTCCTTTGTGCGGAATACAGCCCAATGAGAGAGCCAGGTAAAAACAGCAGAGAACCACTACAGAATCCTGAGAAATAATACATCTTCATTGTTTTAAGCCATTATGGTTTGGGTTAATTTGTTATGCAAAAACAGAGAAGCATTGGGGAAGGCTGAGTTTTACCAAATAAATAAATACGTACATATAAACATCAGAGAAAAGAAAGTGAGAGAAAAAAAGAAAGACAGGAGGAAGAATTAATGAAAACATGGAACTTGCTAAGAACTGCTGAACCTCCCTTCACTTTCTGATACATGTACATTGACCAGCTAATTAGGTGACAAGAGACATCTGAATATGCATTCCTTGCAATGTGAAGTCAATAAATATTTTATCCAGCATTCTATTTAGGTTTAAAATCACAGTGAAATGCTCTCTTCAAGCTTAGTGAGTAACAGCTGTAGAGTAGGTGGTGTCAGTACAAATTAAATATTTATTGAATACATTAATAAATGTTGAAGAGCCTTAGTGTTGCTACTATGGGTATTGGTTTCTTCTGCACATAAAATGACTGAGGTGGTGAATTGCTAACCTTGATTAATCCTTTTTTCAAAAGAGTTGCCCAGACAAGATAATAACGTGGAAAGAATAACTAATAAGAAGGCACAATAATTCGATCCCAGAGCTGGAAGACAAGCAGGATGTTTCCTAGAGAGTGAGAGGTATACTAATGGTGGTACTCCATATGATTTCAATCAGAACTGCAGACTAGAGAGCTAAGATCCCTCCAATGACTCCCTTCTTGGATGCAGGTGGAATTTTCTGCACTCCAGACTAAGCCCCTTCCCAAGCTTCCTGAAACCTCTACTCTCCCTAGCTCTGCTGGACTTCTGAATCCCTGAGAAGGAGGCATTCTATTCCTAGTTCTAATATGACTGAAATCCATGTACCCTCTGACATTGAAATACCCAGAACATGCCTTCAAGGTGCATCTCTGACCACTAGAAGGATTTTAACAATGGCTCTAAGCTAAATATCCCTTACCCCCCCTTTTTTTCTATACTCCTGAATGATCCTATTCAGTGTCATTTTTATAACAATTCTATTTTCAGATATGATTTTTAAAAATTAATTAGGTATATTATTTTTATTTATATTTATTTTTATTTTAAAAAATGAATTGGAGGGTGTTAAGAATAGAAGTAAGGTGAACATTTGGGAGTCTACTGTTGTAGTCCTGGCAACATATGCTGATGATTTGAACTTGGATGGTGACAATGGGAATAGAGTCAAAGGTATATCTTAGAGTAAAAGCAACATAAGTTACTGATTGAGCAGATGAGGGTTGCAAAGAAAAGAACTAAAATAGGAATGATCCCAGATTTATGCAACAAGTGAAATTGTCAATGATGCACATTTACTGAGATGTAAAGTCTTGGTGAGGGGAACAGGATGGTTCCGAGATGGCATCAAGAGCTCACTTTTGGACATGCAGTTTGGGGATGTGCCTAAGCCACCCATGAGCTGATCTTATGTAGGTGGTAGAATATGTGAATCCTTGAACAGTTATCAGCTCATAAACAGCATGTGAGGCAATGAAAATGAATAAGGATAGGTAAAAAAGAAAGTAGATCACGAGACAAGGTCCCAAGGAATGCCAGCATCAACAAATACAGCATGTAAGCAGCTAGACAGTCCCAGGTGTTATTCACAGCCTAGCACAATCTCCAGGGCCAGACCATGGAGGTTTGAATCCTGTTTCTCTTATAAACAAGACTGGTACCTTGGACAAATGACTAGTCTCCACAGTGCCTTAATATTCTCATTCGTAAAGTGTGACTTATGGTAGAGCCTACATTATGAAGTTAGCATGAGTATTTAATGAATTAATATTTGTAAACCATTGAGAACACTCACTGCAGTACCTGTAGGAAAAAAGTATGATGTTTATTTATAAATATTTGGATAAATGATGGCATAAGCAAAAAAAAAGTTTTGTATGTTTGTAATTTAATTGATGCTTCCTGATCATTGTAGTGGTAAATCTATGTATAAAAAGCCAACAGGTGAACTCCTAGCTCTGTTTCTTTCTCACTAAACAATGTTAATTTATGTTACATGGTCACTGTCATCATGATTAAATTTTGATATCTAAAACTACAAGATACAAAAAAAACCCACAAACCTTTCCATATTATACTGTATTTAAGGGATTAGGTAGAAAATGTAAATACTAGTGTTTGGTAGCACAATAGGGTAACTACAGCTAACAATACTTTATTATATATTTCAAAATGAGTAAAGGAGTAGATATAGTGTGTTCCCAACACAGGGAAATGATAAATCTTTGAGATGATGAATATCCCATTACCCAGATTTGATTATTACATATTGTATGTTTGTATCAAAATATTACATGTACCCCACAAATATGTACAACTACTATGCATCCTTAAAATTTAAAGAAAAGAGATGCAGGACTGAGAAAAAAAAGAGTTTAAGTCTATTTATTAAAAACACTAAATACTCAGAGAAGCTAAGTAGGAAGAGGAGAATTGTGTCCCTTTAAGAACCATTCCAAATGCCCTATAACCAGGAATTCTATTATATTCTTGGTGATAACTGTAGTACTAGTGAGGATGGTTATACTGGAAGTTTGGTGATGGTAAGTATACTGCACATTTACAGACCCTATTGCAAGTATTTTTTAATTGTATAATTTCATTTAATACACATATCCACTATCTAAGAGAGATACTATTATTATCACCCTTTTGCAGAAAAGGAAATGAAAGCAGACAGAGGTACTTAAAAATATAGTCAGAATGATTGACAACAAAATTAAAATAATGACAAACTGTATAGGAAGTATTATATAGAAATAAGCATATAAAAGCTATAATCACAGATGGGATATAGTCATTTGCAAGGGCAGGAATTTTCCAGATTGAGAAAGAGTGTATGTATGCCCTTGTGCCCACACCTGAGACCTTATACAGATAAAAATCAGGTTATGATCCCCATGAAAGTAAAAAAAATTGATAAAATAATAAACAAAGCATAAATAAGCAGCCAAAAGTAATCCCTGTGCTTTCCTCACTTTACTGATACTAGAAGGACATTGCTAGAATATTAGCATTTTTTAGAAACTGTGGTTTCTTGACATCATTCCACTTTTTAAGGAATACCTTACATGAGTAGTGGCCCCAGGACATAGCACAGCTGGTGGAAGCAGCTTCCTCCCCACCCCTTTCTCCAATGGGCTGCTTCCTGTCATGTCAACAGCAGGTTGATGACCTTGACTAAAGCTGTCACAACTCTAGTCATCCAGACATTTCTCTCATACTCCTTATCTGATCTATCAGCAAAACTGTCTACTCCTCTGCTTTAGAATTGCCTCCTGAATCTGGTCACACCTCAAGGCCTCCAGAGCATCAGGCTAGGACACCAACTTCTCTCATCTGTATGATTACAGTGGCCTCTGACTGGTGCCCTGGCCCCCTCCCTTGTTACCCTCCTTTCATCTGTCCTCTTTGCAGCCGTCAAAGTGGCAAGTGTCTTTAGGACCTTCTTTGACTTGGAGTAAAAATCAGAGTCATTTCAATAACTCAAAAGGTCCTTTGTAATGTCAATCTAGCAACTGCCCTGACCACGTTTTCCATCACTTTCCCTCTTGCTTACTCAAGTTCAGCCACATGCACTATTTTGGGGGCACACCCGGTACTTTGCACTCAAAGTTGCTTTTGTCTGTTCATCCCAGAAATTGACATGGATTTTGGCCTTACATCAAGTCATGACTGAAATGCTACCAGCCTTCCCTGGGTAGTTTTTGTTTTTTGTTTTTCTAATTTTGTGTTCTATTACTTTGATTTATTTTTCTCCACAGTACTTACGATTATCTAATAAACTATATGAATAAATACATATATACCTATGTTTATGTACATATATAAATCGTTGTCTGAGTTATTGTCTACAAAAATCCTTCTCAACACAGAGTGTCCTATGGGAGACAGAAACAGGGTGGCTCCATGATCCCACCCCTGCTGCTTATACCTGTCACCCTCCCCTTGAGTGTTGGTAAGACCTCTGGCTTGCTTCTAGACAATAGAATATGGCAAAGGTGAAGAGATTCCTGCGGATTAAAGCCCTGATTAATTCTGTGTTTCAGGTCCTATTTCATCGATTTTGACTTAATAAAGCTGGAGATGGTCCTGGATGAGCCTGACTTAATCAGGTGAAAGCTACTGCAAGAGGAACCGAGCCTTCCCTTGATGACTTGATGAAGTAAGCAGCCATGACCTGAAGGCAAATTTCAGTCCAAAGCAAGCGAAAAATTAGGGCTCTTAGTCGAACAGCTGCAAGGAAACGAATTCTGTCAACAACCTGAATGAGCTTGGAAGTACATTTTTTCCTTAGTTGAGCCTCCAGATGAGCATGCAATCTGGCCGATACCTTAAATGCAACCTTTTGAGACTGTGAGCAGAGTATGGAGCTGCACTGTGCCTGACCTCTTGACCCACGGAAAGTATTAGGTGATAGATGTGTGTTGTTTTAAGCTATTAAATTTGTAGTAATTTGTTATGCAGTAATCAAAAATTAATACACCAATTAAAATCTAAGCCAGGACTTTCGCTGTGTTTCTGCTGAATTTTAACACACATTGAATAAACTCTTCTGCCTGCCATTGAAAGCATTAGGCAAGCTGAATCTATCTTATGTGGGCATTTGTTCATCTGGCATTCGGACCCACACTTCGGGCTGTTGTTATTAGGTTCATCTCAGCACTTAACAGTCCATGGTCACCCCTTGCGTCTGAGCTTTTTTCCCTACACTTTCCCCCTCAGCAAACTGTTCTCCTCCTTCCTCTCCACGTATTCAAACTGCCCACTTCTTGTGCACATCTTCAACAAACACAAGTTGTTTTACCATTTGGTAGTGTTGTGCTTTCATTTTCATAATTTAAACTAAAAACTGTGAGTCCGATTTTATGATTTTTCTGAGCTCTAAATGTAAAACCAACAATACATGTTCTTTTGGAATCAACTCACATTATTTGACACTGAGAAGCAGATGTTCTCAGGTTTATATTTTTCATGCTATTAAAGACCTAGTCGACAAAATAATGTGTGGATGTGTATGTTTGTGTATGTATGGTATACTACAGATCATTAGATATAATTATTAATAATATCACCACTTACATGTCAGATTAATACTAGGCTCTTCGGATTATCTATTCTTTACTCTTTTGAATCTTAAAACAACCTCTAAATGTTTGTATTCTTTTTTTTTTCCTCTTAAGGGAGCTAACTCCAGGGGATTAGGGTATGGTTATTTTAGATAACTCGCACAACCAATTAAGTGGCAGAGCTGGGACTGGCAACTTAATTTTGTGGGTTTGAAAACCAGTGCTTTTTCCAGTACTCTAAACTGTCTCCTTAAGTAAATACAAAAGTTATGTGAAACAAAATGCACATAAGTATAAAAATATATGCAAATGAATATTTTCTCATTATTTTATATACCTAGATACTCATTAAAAGTAGCTATTCAGCTCTGACTTTGCTTTATTCTCTTTTGTGTGCTCATCAGGCTAAATGTTTTTAAAGCTACTGACATGAGAAAATTAAATCAACCACAAATTCACAGGTGCATTTTAGAAAGAACAAATTGCATGCAAGGTAGCAAACAAAATGTGTGTGTGTGTGTGTGTATGTGAGAAACAAGTGAATAAAAGAATGAAGGGATTATTTTTTCTGTCACATTTCTTATGAACAAGAAAGCAAATATTTTAAATAGGCCTGTGATCTGATGGTCAAAATATTTGTTGGACCTATCCAAAAGAAATGTATATGGGCATGAATTAATCATTGTATATACAAGATGAACAGCTGAGCATGTGTGCAGCGTATATTATATTTATATATAGAAAAAACCCCATAACTGTCCTCAATATTTTGGGGGATATAAGATAAAGGGAGCTAATCTTGCACATACTGGTCACAGGATTAAATTCAAATTACACTTTGAATTTCTGACCCCAAATTGTCACTATCCAACAGCCATTTTACAATCTGAGAAAAAGAATTTAAGGTCAATTTTTCAATGTGTGTGTTTGTGTGTGCTTTAAACTTTAAGTAATTAGCAATGTGCTTTTTTAATGTAGAAGGACTACTTTCATGCAAATCTTTGGAATTTGACTTACATAATAAACCAATATAACAACAACAAGAAAAAAACCCTAGCCAGGCTCCTAGATAAATAGGGAAGAGTCACAGAGCTACAAGCTGATATTGTCAATATCTACAACATTGATTTATAAGAAAGGGGGTTTTAATTGCTTCACTGACATTGATTGCAGTGATAGCTTCAAAGAAAAATGAAGAGAACACCGTGTCCTTGTAGTATCACTCCGAGTCAGTCAGCCCCAATTCATATTGAATGGAGTCATTCTGTTTATTAGGTTTCTATGCTTCTACGTGGGGAAAAGAACAGTTTTCTTAAAACACTGATCATTGGCAAAGATTTACATACATTTCTAAGAGATCAAAATGTGAAGAAAGTACAAATTTGAAATTCACAGTTAAGACTGTAAGAACTGGTGACAGGTTGTAATTTTTTAAATGTTCAAATTTAAAAGGAAGTGGAAAAAAGAAAAGGATAGTTCATGGATAAAAATGTTGATAGTAAAATACTTGTCCAGTCCTGAGTCTGCCATCTACTTACTGACCTCTGGTCAGAGAAGATTTACTCTGGTTTAACAATTGGGAGTTCAATGGCTTAGTTTTAATAATAATGATTACACAGTAATAATAGTAACATGAACAGTGATAACTAAAATTTATCAAGCGTTTACTATGGTCTCTCCTTTGTGGTCTATAATTCTTCCACAGAACCATGTAAAGTAGATACTGTTATTATACCATTTTAAGGAAACACCTTAGTGGTAAATCACAGCAATGTCTACTCTTAAAGAATTGGCCACATCTGTGCCCAGATGGATAGAAATAGGTTCTGGAAAGAGTAGGCAGGACCCTGAAAGATTTTGACACAGTAGCCTCCCTTTCTTGAATCATAAACTGAAGATAATTCAGAGGTAAATAATTCAAACTGCTTGTTTTTTTCAAAACACTTTTGCAGTTAAATTGATAAGACATTTTATTGTGGCTCTTCACATTTTCTAAGCTACTTTTGCTACAGTCCATCAGTATTTCTTATTTATAACCTTTGAGGTAGATGAATATTGCTATCGTTACATAGAAGAAAGTGCTCCTTGATGACTAAGTTACGGTGTCAGAATGCCTGAGTTTATATCCTAATTTATTCACTGACTGACTAGTTATGTACACTTAAACAAGTTATTTGCACCCCATAATTTTCTTACTATAAAAATAATAATGAAAGTGACCACATCATGGGTTTGGTATGAGGATTAAGTGGAATAATAATACTATTAAGACATGTTGAACATAATAAGAGATCAATGTGTGTTAGCTCTTATTAAATCTATTTTACATTTGAACAACCTGAGGCACAGAGGCCAAAGTCATAGTGAATGTCATACTAAGAATTCATAACTATTAATTTTTAGTTCAACATTGTTGTTCTTCCTCGCTTCTCATGACAGTTGTCCTCAAACTTGACTTGTGATTCTCAAAGCAAATCAAGGAATCACTTCAAAGATCCTTAAGTTCATTTCACATAGTAACAATAACAATAATAATAGCACCTAGACCAGGCATGGTGGCTTATGCTTGTAATTCCAGCACTACAAGAGGCTGAGGTGGGAGGTTAGTTTGAAACCAGGAATTTGAGACTAGCCTGAACTAACTTAAAAAATTAGCTGAACATGATGGCATATGACTGTAGCTCCAGCTACTCAGGAGGCTGATGCAGGAGGACTGGCTTAAGCCCAAGAGCCAAAGGCTGTGGTGATCATGCTTTTGCACTCCGGTCTGGGTAACAGAGTGAGACTCTGACTCAAATACAATACCATACCATGCCATGCCATGCCATGCCATGCCATGCCATGCCATGCCATGCCATACCATACCATACAATAGAACATAAAATCACTAACATTTATTGAACACTATGTGTTAATCACTGTGCTAAATCTCTTACACATATTACATCATTTAAACCTCAAAATCCTATTAGAGAAATGTTATTACTTTTTCTCTTTACCGTTGAGGAAAGTAAAACAAATAAGTGGTCAAGTAACTGCCAAAGGACACACAGCTAATAAGTTCTCCAGACAGGAACCAAATTCAGTGCTGGGATTACAGGCATGAGTCACCGTACCTGAACTAGGTGCTATTATTATTATTGTTGTTATTGTTATTATGTGAGATGAATTTAAGAATTCTTGAAAAGATTCCTTGACTTGCTTGGAGTCAACTGTCATGAGAAGTGGGGAGGAACAGCAATGTTGAACTAAAAGTCATAGTTATGAATTCTTAGTATAAAACAAATTCAATGTTCAAGTGTTAACCATTCTTCTTCATCTAATGATGGAATAAGCAAGCTGACAGTGTCTTATTGCTAGAGTTCATCATCCTTAAAAGTTGGACATATTGCTTTCCTCCATCTTACAATCAAAGATCCCTGAATGCAATGCGGTTTTGTAAGCATACACTCACACATGTGTAAAACACTGGCTAATTTAAGGAACCTATGTGCTCTATTTGTGTCTGGAGCCTGTAAGATAAACTAGCCCCACATACCCAACAGAGTCTCATTAAATGAAATTATTGTCTTTTGTGTCTAAAATTAGAATGTGCCCCTCAATTAGGGTGTTAAATTGTCATTTTCTTTGATTTTATGTTTTCTTTAGGCATTATATTTTTGAATTTCATTAAATATATATAATTCATGCTTCTCCATTTTGCCTTCAATTTGTAATTTCAAGAAATAGAATACCTTATATCAACCTCACAGCATTATGTAAATGCAGACTGTATTTAGTGATAGCTAAGATCCAGATACTAAGATCGTATGCTTTATTGTTTAAGTTTACTTACTTTAAAAAATATATAAAACATTCCTATGGTTCAGAGACTTTAAAGATATCAAAAATATTAACTTGCCGGACTCGGTGGCTCAGCCTGTAATCCCACGCCTTTGGGAGGCTGAGGTGAGTAGATTGCCTGAGCCTGCAAGTTCGAGACCCGCCTGGGCAGCGAGACCTCATCTCTACAATAAATCAAAAAATCAGCCGGGCGTGGTAGCGCATGCCTGTAATTCCGGCTACTCGGAAGGCTGAGGCGGAAGGATCGCCGGAGCACAGCAGGCGAGGCTGCAGTGGCCGGGAGCGGCCACTGCACTCCAGTCCAGGTGACAGAGTGAGACTCCAACTCAAAAAAAAAAAAAAATTAACTTAATGAAGAATCTTACCTCCTTCCTATCTTCTAGCCATACAATCCACCTTCCCTTCTCACAAACAACATGTATTAGGCTCTTGTTTATCTTTCTAAATGCATCTACATACATGTAATAAAATACATTTATATATACATGCATATATATATCCTTTCTGTCTACTTAATACATTGCACAGTAGTAGCATATTTCACGTGGCATATTGTATCATGTTTTATTAATGAGATTGTTCCCTATTGGTACTAAAGTGTTTCTCATTTTTATTTTGTAGAGACATATTTTACCTTATGAATGAACCATAATTTTTAAGCAGTACCCTATTAATGGCCATTAGACGGCTCCCAGTCTTATGTTATTAAAAGTAACGCTGCAATGATAATCTTGCATATACATCGATGTACACACGTGAGAGCATGTCATTTCAGTGACCAAAATTCCTAGATGTGGAAGCCTGGGAAAAAGAGTATGTGTGTTTGTAATTTTGATAACTACCACCAAAGTTCTTCCAAAGGAGTTTTTCCCATTTATAATTATTATTAAATGATGCAAATTTCTGTATCTGGTTTTTCATTGATACTGGGGGAATGTTAGCATTTATGTTCATGCTTAAATAAGCTACACATGGCACATTCTGGTGATGTTGATAGGTTGCTCAGCACCAAAGTTAAACAATATAACCCCTAGTGTAAAAATAATGCATTGTCTATTAAAGCATTAACCATGAAAAAGAAATGTTTTAACAGTTGCCTTTATTCTAAAACAGTAAATATATACTCAAAAATTCAAAAGTAGTACTCAAAGTAGTTCTTGGAAGATAAGTTTTAATCATCATAGAAGATCATATTTTTCAATTGTAGGAAAATCTCGTTGACTTAAATAATTTTATATCTAAAGAATTGTTACGGTTTATATGTAATTGACAAAGCAACTTAATAGCAATTTTTGTAAATGGCAGAGTCTTTGACAAAAATTCTGTAAAATCACTGCTATGCTTCTTGAAAACTTATCACATGGCCCGATTTCTATACAAACTTTATGCAGTGTAATTTGTTCAACAGCTCTCTAAGGTTAATGGTGTTAATGCAAATTTAGGGACCATAAAACTAACTAGCTAGCTCAAAGTAACACAACAAATACCTGTAGGTAAGTAAATAGTTTAAAATTTCCCACAACTAGTCACACATTAAGTAGACAAAACACATTGTTGAATGCATGAATGAAACATACAATAGATGTACAATTTACACCATAGCTACCTAAAGTAAATGACTTACCTCAAAAACAAATGACAAGGACGGAACAAGAGGCTTCAGGTGACCAATTCTGTACAGCATTAGAAACACCAAGCAACGAAGAGTTTCCATAATAGCAGCCTTGGATCTAAAATAAAACATCATTAACGTGCAATAGCTTTAAATATGCCCTTCCTTCACACGTTTCCATGCTATCATTAATACAATGATAAACTTTTTATTTTCAAGAAATACATAGTATTTTAATCTATTTGACAAGTGTGTCCCTCTAAAGTTATTTGAAAATGCATTAAACTAAGAAAGAAAATGCATTTTTATGTTAAAAGAAAACCTGTTCTTTATCAATTTCTTTCTTAGCTTGAGCATTGATGAGTTAGGGTAAAGTTTATTTTCAGCTAACAAATAAAATGCTAGACAATTAAATTTCTAGGATTGACAGTAATTCAGACACCTCTCTGTGACTCAATGCCTGTATACTTAATTCAATAAAAAATGACGTGTAGCCGGGCTCGGTGGCTCAGCCTGTAATCCCGTGCCTTTGGGAGGCTGAGGTGAGTAGACTGCCTGAGCCCGCGGGTTCGAGACCCGCCTGGGCAGCGAGACCTCATCCCTACAATAAATAAAAAAATCAACCGGGCGTGGTAGAACATGCCTGTAATTCCAGCTACTCGGAAGGCTGAGGTGGAAGGATTGCTGGAGCCCAGCAGGCGAGGCAACCGAGTGAGACTCCAACTCAAAAAAAAAAAAAAAAAAATATGACATGTTAGGAGAACTGATAGAGTTAATTCTAAAGTTATGAGTCAAATGCCGATGTTTCATATTTATTTTTAAAATTGCACTATAAAATTGTATAATTTACTGATATTTTATCACTCTGTGGAAAATTCTTAAATTGGGTAAAAGAGGAAAAAAAATAAGAATTTCACTTCTTGCCTTTGATCCAGAAGAAATCCAATGGAAGTCAAGGTCAGTATAATGAAACAAACTCTCAGAAGGAGGGTTACTTGTGACAATGCCTGTAAAACAAACACAGAAATCAATGGATTCTTTAGAAGAGTTATTAGAAGGAACATCAGCAGTTAAAGCTGACAAGCGAACAACACAAATTTTATTTTTTATCACACCATTTGTCACTGACTTTTTTTCAGAAAGTTTGACTATGTAGGGAACATTTTGTTTTTCCTGTTATCATTTAGCTACCTTGTTGGACACTTGGAGAATAAGGTAGACAATTTTATAAACAGCATTTTGCTTATAGTGTTTTTTATAAAAATATTTCTTTAAAGTTTTAACTTTTATAATTCTTTCAAGTATGTGAGCCCCCACGTATGAAGAAATCGCTCATAGTTTTAGGAATAAATACTATATTCTAATAGCTATTTTTATTATCACCAAATCTTTGTAGTTTCAGATGCAAAGCTTTCTTTATATAAAAAATATTTAAAGGAGATTGTGAGTGCAAACACATAGTATTCAAAAGAGATTACACATATTCACACTCATATCTGATGAAATCTATATGTTCATACATATATGTCAAAAGTCACCTTTTGAATCATTTCAACAAAAACCATATTTTTAGTTAGAATTATAAATTAATTATGCATTTTTATTTTACATGTCAAAATCTAATAATAATTTTTATTAAACATCTACTATTTTACAACTCCCATACTATATGTTACTTACATTTTAATTTGTTTTATATTCCCAACAACCTGGCAGAGTTTGTGCCGAAAAACTATAGTATGATTGCAAATACTCTCTAAAAACATAGAATCATGTAAAACTATAGGCTGTGTAACCATGGGCATATTATTTTATATTTCTAAGGCTTTGTGGTATGTTTATAACATTTGAAATAAAATATGAGTATGGCACAGACTGTAATAAAACACTTAGAAGAGTGTTTGATGCAAAGTAAAAAGTCAACTAATGGTCATGATCAATATTATTGTTATTATATTCAGGTGCGTAGGCTAACCTTGATTAATTACAATAAAATAAAGAAAGGAGAGGTATAAAGGGAAGTTCTATTAGCTCTTCCGAATATCATAGAAAAATTAGAGACAAGATCAATCTATCTATCTATCTATCTATCTATCTATCTATCTATCCACATATACATATACTTTTATTTTATTTTTGCTTTGGTTAGGAAATTTATGATCTCTGAACAAAAAAAGAGCTTCTCTTTCCCAATTTTCATTCTGATTACTGGGATCAGAGTGGAAACCACCTTAATCCAGGAACCCAGCTACCTAGTCAACACCTCTATTTGGGCTAACAGACATCTGACCTTTGGCATGGCTAAAACACTGCCTTTGAAATTCTTCTCGATGCCACACGCTGCCCAGTTTTTTTCATCCTAGAAAGTGGAGTCTCCTGTTTCATAACTGCTCAAGACAAAACCCCATGACTGGTCCTGACTCTCTGTCTACTTCTAATACATCAGAGATAAATGTCAGCAGTACATTTAAAATATATCACAATAAAAGCATTTGTGATAAACAGTGCAATGAATACTCTGTTCCACTCGACAGGATCTCCACCACAATTTTTGAAACATCCTCCCAACTGGTTTTCCTACTTCGAAAATTGCCTATCTATCATGGCCCCCACCCACAGTTTGAAGTTATACTTTTAAATCAAAAGGAAAATCACATCACTCATATTCTAAGTCCTCCAGGGCTCATTCAGAATAAAGCTCAGTGCCACTGCTCTGACCTGTACACAATAGCCCAATATTCCCTTGTAACATTTTTTTTCTTTTACTCTTAAAAAATATCAGAAATTTTGCTGTTCCTGGGACATGACAAGCATTTCCCCACTCAAGTCTGTTTCATCTACTATTGCTTCTGCTTGGAATGACTTACCCCAGTGACCTTTATGTTTGTTTCATTCAGGTCGTTATTCAAATCCATGCCCTTGTCCATCCTGTATAAAACAGTACTTCTTTATAATTCCCAATAACCATTTCTGTCTTATTGTTCTCCACATGACTTAACACTTCATATACTTAGACAGTTGTTTTTGTGTATTCTCTGTTTGTTGTCTGTCATTTCTTACTAGAATGTAAGCTCCATAAAAGTTTCTATCTCTGTATTTATTTCCATATCCCAAAGTGCCTAGAACATTGCCTGGCACACAGTTAGTGTTCAATATATGACTAATAATGAATATTTTATATTATATGTGTATTTTAATATTAATACCTTTCTTTTTTTTTTTGAGTTGGAATCTCACTCTATCGCCCAGACTGGAGTGCAGTGGCACACTCATGGCCACCACAGTGTCAACCAACTGGGCTCTGGAGATCCTTTGGCCTCAGCCTTCCAAGTAGCTGGATCTACAGGCGCACACTACCATGCCTGGCTAATTTTTTATTTAGTGTAGAGGTAAGGTCTCACCAAGCTGCCAGGGCTGGACTCAAACCCTTGGGCTCAGGGAATTCACTTGCCTCAGCCTCCCAAAAAGCTGGGATTACAGGCTGAGCCACCAAACCCAGTCAATATTAATACCTTTAATGTTAATGCGTTTAATTACATTATTAATTAATTAATAATTATATATTATATTAAATATACAAAATTTTAATTTCTTAAGCTTTAAAGTAAATTCAATGACATTAATAACTTAGCATTACATAATTAAATGTTTCCAAATGTTAAACATTAAAAATATTAAATACTTTATTATTTATTTATCTAATTCCTTAAAAAGTAGAATTGTTCTAAGTTCTAAGGAAACTAAGAGTACTGAAAATGAGAATTCAGTAAAAAACATAAATGCTTCCTTAGAGTTCACTTTCCTGTGGAACTCTTAAGTTTTTCCATATAGCAACTGCTGATGGCTAAGAAGACATATAATCAATTAATCTTCTCTAAATTCTGCACATTCATTCCATGAATATGTATTGAGCATGTGCTGGGGATTTTACTACATATGAGTTTGAGAGAGAGAGCAGGAAGAACAAAATCCCTGACCTCAAATTCATGCTACCTTAATCCCTACCAAGAAGATGATAGGCCAGAGCAAAAAAAGGAACAAATAGAATTGATAAACTTAGACCACTATAAATATTTAGTCTCCTGTGTTTTAAATAATACGTAAAATCACACATAACTTAATTTTTTATGACGGGAAATACTTTATTTTTATTGGATTTACTCCCACATCATATCATCCATTACTGGTATATCTCTCACATAAAATATTTCTGTCCTAACTTGCTAAAATGGAATTATCTTAAATCAACATTTGGATGAATTATCAGTCCTTATCACAAAAAGCATATGAGGAAGGTCATAACAATAAAAAACTTTAGAAACAAGGAATTATTTTTCTTCCTTTAAAATTATCTTTCAAATCTCAACACATCAGTAGCTTTTATTTCCATAGATTTCCCAGTGCAAGAATCATGGTTCAGACTTGCAACCTCAAGTGTGGCTGAAGAAAATAACCTGCTAAAACTTTCTTTACATAAGTAGAAAAAAAATATACCCAAGAAGAGATATTGACTACACAGGAACTAGCTGTAGAATTACATGTCTGACTCAATGTTGCTTAAGTAATCAATAAACTTAAAAATCCTTATTTTCCTCATAGGTATTATAAAGAAGAGGGCCAGGCTCAATGGCTCATGCCTGTGATCCCAATGCTTGGAAGGCAGAGGCAGGAATATATCTTGAACCCAGGAGTTTGAGAGCAGCCCAGCCTGGGCAACACAGTGAAAACTTGTTGCTACAAAAAAGTTTTTTTAAAAAAATTAACCAGGCTGCTCTCAAACTCCTGGTTTCAAGCTATACTCCTGCCTCTGCCTTCCAAAGCGCTGGGATTACAGGCATACGCCACTAAACCTGACTCTCTTCTTTATAATACCTATGAGCAAAATGGTGGCATGCACCTGTAATCCCAGCTACTTGGGATAAGACAGGAGGTTTGCTCAAGCCCAGGAGTTAGAGGCTATGTTGAGTCATTATTGTGCCACTGCACTTGAGCTTAGGCAACAGAGTGAGACCCTGACTCAAAAAAAAAGGATGGTCGGGCGCGGTGGCTCAGCTTGTAATCCTAGCACTTTGGGAGGCCAAGGTGGATTTCCTGAGCCCAGGGGGTTCGATTCCTTCCTGGGCAACTTGGTGAGACCTCGTCTCTACAATAAAAATCACAAAAACTAGCCAGGCGTTTTGGTATGCATCTGTAGTTCCAGCTACTTGGAAGGCTGACGTGGAAGGATCATGTGAACCCAGCAGGTCAAGGCTGTGATGGCCGTGAACATGACACTGCACTCCAGCCTGGGCGACAAGAGTGAGACTCCAACTCAAAAAAGAAAAAAAAAAGAAGAAGGAAGAGGAGGAGAAGAAAAAGAAGGAGGATGAGGAGGAGGACAAGGAGAAGGAGGAGGAGAAAACTGTCACTCTCTTACCCTTCATAAAATTATGCTTCTATATAAAATAATTATTTATGAAAAAAACTTTATGGATTGTCAAAGATAATTTGATAAAATTTTCTGTCATTTTATTATAAGAATTTAGGAATTAAAATATCTAGATTTTGTTATTATAACAAGGTGGTACATTATAAGTAGTTTCTCTAAAATGTCTGACATGAACTTACTAAAGTTATTATGTTGATTTGAAATGCTCATTTTCCTCAACATCTGTAAAGTGAGGTTAATACTGCCTGACACTCAAACGTCTATAGCCTCTAAGGTGAAGGCAGAATCAAGTTTTCTGACACACCCACACTGCCACCCTCATTATCTCTATGACTCTAATGACTCCACCTTCAAATGATATGAGCTTGTGGACTGGCCCTGCTTAAGCCTAATACAATGTGTTTCTGTGTTACAAAGTAAACACAGTAGCGGAACGAAATAAGACACCATAATGCAATTTATCATTATATGTGGGTCTCAAGAATCTTTCTTGAAATAAGATCTTGATTTTTAAGAGAATGTCAATGTTGGCTGTCTTGGTTTTTTGTTTTGTTTTTGTTTTCTAAATTTTTAGAGCTTCCTAAGTGGCTGTTGAAGTGTACTAAAAGAAATGTGATCTGCACAAACATTTTCTAGAGTCTCAGATAAGAAGCAAGCACAATAAATATATCAAAGGTGAAAATATACTGGCTAAAATGTATAATGAATACATGGCTCAGATACTTTAAATTGCCATGGAGTGGCCGGGCTCAGTAGCTCAGCCTATAATCCCAGCGCTTTGGGAGGCCGAGGTGAGCAAATTGCCTGAGTCCGCAGGTTCCAGACCCGCCTGGACAACTTGGCGAGACCTCATCTCTACAATAAATCAAAAAATTAGCCAGGCGAGGTAGCGTGCGCCTGTAGTTCCAGCTACTTGGAAGGCTGAGGTGGAAGGATCGCTGGAGCCCAGCAGGCAAGGCTGCGGAGACCGGGAGCAACCACTGCACTCCAGTCTGAGTGACAGAGTGAGACTCCAACTCAAAAAAAAAAAAAAAAAAAAATTGCCATGGAGTTAGTTAATACAAAAATGTATGAGAGATGAGAGCTTCTGGGTAGCAGTTTCCTCTGGCAATAGTTATAACTCATTTTCCCTGGTTGGCCATGATGATAGCAGCATACGTGGGGGAGAGATTCAAGATGGCAACTGTAGTGCAGCAGACTGGCACCTCTCTCACTAAGTGAGGCAGAGAGTAGGGACCTAACCACAGCTAGATGCAGGTACCCTGAATAGTTTTGGATGGGTGAAGAATCCTGCACCCAGCAGAGGTCTCTTTGAATACATAAAGACCAGAAAGCAAAATGCTGTGATGGCAGATACTGGAATCTGGGCACCCTATCCTCTGCCAAGCACCAGGCTTGCATAGGGACTGAAACTCTGCCTGTGTACAAGAGGGGGTAAGTGATCCTGACATGCTCTGGGTTGGTTTCCCTTCTCATAGTCACATTTGAGTTGTTAGTCCCATACAAGAGGAGTACTGGGGTCAAGGCACAGTGGTGGGTGGCCAGAAACCAAGTGGAATGGGGAACAAATCCATGCTTGGATAACCCCCGGCACATGCCATCCACCAGTGGAGCCTGGTGGCTAAATCCCAGGCCAGGAAAGTTCACCTGCCAGAAAAGTTCACCTGCAAATTCCATTTGCTGTTGCCCATTGCCAACATTTGGTAGCCAACCCCCAACCCAGATCAGGAAGGACAACCTGCCAGGTCCATTTGCCCACAGAATGGATGCTCTATGGCAGGGAGCGCCTCTTTTTCAAGTAACTGAGCACAGACTTGAACAGGAAGAGAGCAACAAGAAAGATACTGCAAACTACAAACAACATACAGGGGGCCCAACACCCTGCCTGTTTGCTGCAGAGTACTTGCAACAGGATCTGAAAACAAACCCAACCAGATGAAAAAGTTCTATAGCAGAAGGGTCTTTTTCAGGGTGGAGCACAGAGCAGAAGTGAGTGACCCTCTATCACTGAGTGATCTATATTGAATGACAGAAAGAGCCCTAGAACACAGGGATATTGACTATATTCAGAGCAACAAAATAAAAAAAGAAAAGCTAAAGAGGGAAGTGATGTTTTTCACAAATAAGAAAGAATCAGTGAAAAAGCACAAGCAATCCTCAGAGTCTTAAAGAGAAAGCAGCTATCAGTGCACAAACAATAAAACCCCCAGAATGGCCTGCCCTGGATGATGGTCAAATAACTCAGAGATTGGGTGACTAAAATGAATGAAGAGAACCACAAGAACCTAAAAGCAAAACTCACTGAAGTCATACAAAACATCAATGTAGCAGGGCATTTCTGAAATACTGGAAATGAAAAGCTTCATCCTGGAATTTAAAAACACAACAAACATAGGGAGCAGGATCTATCAAGCAGAGGAAGAATCTCAGAGCTTGAAGACCAAAATATGGAACTAACCCAATCTGTAAAACAAACATACAAAAAAGGCTCAAAAAGAATGTGTAAAGCCTTTGAGAGTTGTGGAACTATATCAAGAATCCAAATCTATGTCTGATTGGTGTCCCTGAACCAGAAATGGAAGCTGAGAACATCATAAAACAAGCATTCCATGAAGTCATCCAAGAAAACTCCCCACATCTTGCTAGAGAGATGACCAGTCTAGTGCAAGAGACTCAAGAACCCCCATAAGGTATTACAAGAGAAAATCAACCCCAAGAAACATACCAATCTGACTCCACAAAGTAGGTATGAAAGAGAAAATCCTAAAGGCAGCAAGAGAGAAAGGTCAGACCACCTACCAGGGAAGACCCATCCAGCTTTATCTGCAGAAACACTACAAGCCAGAAGTGACTGGAATCCCATTTTTTATATTCTCAAAGATAAGCAATTCCAGCCAAGATTTTCTTACCCTGCCAAGCTAACCTTCATCAGTGATGGAGAATTAAAATCTTTCCCAGACACCCAACCCCTCCAGACCAGTCCTTCAGGGGATACTCAAGAAGGTGTTGAACACAGAAACAAAAGAATGGTCACACCCATTGCAAAAGTACATTCAAGCACAGAGTTAAAAGGGCATTCAGATCATTCACAAAAATAAAAATACATACATATATAAATACAAAAGGAAGCAAAGTAACCCTTAAATTCCCATCACAGAGATACACTCTCATGTTTCAATAATTAATTTGAACATGAATGGACTGAATGCATAAAGCAGCAAACTGAATAAAGACACATAACTCAACATTCTGTTGCCTCCAGGAAATTCATCTTACTTCAAAGAACACTATGCTCAAAATCAAAAGCTCACTGCAAAGGACACTAGGCTCAAACTCAAAGGCTAGAAAATGACCTTTCAGGTAATTTGAAAGCAGAAAAGAGCAGGGGTAGCTATTTGGATATCAGACAAACTTCAAATCATCAAAAGGTAAAAAGAACATGGAAGGACACCACATAATGATAAAAGGCTCAACCACCAACAAGAAATATCCATCTTAAACATATATGCACCCAACACAGGAGCACCAGGTTTTATAAAACCACTACAAAGTAAACTAAGAGAGGACACTGACACTCACACAATTGTAGTTGGACACCCCAATACCCCACTAACAGCTCTAGACAGATCACTGAGGCAATAGACCATCAAGGAGAACTAGAATCTTACCTAAACACTTGATCAAATGGATTTTATAGACATCTATAGAACAGTCCTCTCAACAACTATAGAGTATACATTCTACTCATCAGTACATGGAATATATTTCAACATCAATCACATTCTCTTATATAAATCAAGAGTGAACAAATTTCAAACGGTCAAAATAATACCATGCATCTTCTCAGATCACAGTAGAATAAAAATAAATATCACTACCAACAAGATCTCCTCCAAAACACACAAAGGAATGGACACTAAGCAACATGCTGCTGAATGATTTCTGGGTAAACACAGAAATTAAGACAGAAATAAAAAGATTCCTGAAAACAAAGAGATATCTTATCAGAATCTCTGGAATGCCATGAAATCAGTGTTAAGAGGAAAATTTATAACATTTCATGTGCACATCAAGAAAATAGAAAGAACACAAATAAACAGCCTAACATCATACTTAAGGGAGCTGGAAATGCAAGATCATCTAAATCCTAATTTCAGTAGAAAAAATCCAGATCAGTAAGATAAAATCACAATTGCAGCATATAGAAGACAAAAATATTATGTAGTGGAACAAGACAAAAAGTTGGTTCTTTGGAAGGATAAATGAAATTGATAGACCCCTGATAAGAATGACTAAAAATGACAGAGAGAAAGTCCAAATAAACACAATGAGAAATGAAAAAGACAATGTCACAATTAATCCTGAAGAAATTCAAAAGATTATCAGAGATTACGATTAAAAACCTGGATGCAAATAAACTAGAAAAATCTAAAGGAAAGGGAAGATTTTCTGGCATTACACAACCTCCTAAGGTTGAAATAAGAAGAAATTGAAATTCTATATAGAACAATAACAATCCAGGAAATTGACTCAGTAATAAGAAACCTCCCATCAAAAAAAAAAAAAAAAAAAAGCCCCAAA